>NW_022639537.1:633237-640258 GCF_010583005.1 Odontomachus brunneus
TCTCTCTCTCTCTCTCTCTCTCTCTCTCTCTCTCTCTCTGTATGTGTATGTGTGTGTAAACTATGGCGGAAATGTAAATGGATCGAGCTATTTCAGCTATTTAACTGTTTTAGCTATTTAGCTTTCACATACGATAGGATTTAATTAATAATTCGTTACACATCGTTATTAATATTATTGTATTACTCATTCAATTTTGTTATTGTATGTCGGTTTTGCGATAGGCACGCGTTCACGCTCGCTGTTGAATTATCGTGTGCTTTTGTGCCCGGTCAAAGGTCGGCATTCACGTTAATCGCGTTTGGCATCGGTTGCTCGGCACAATACAAGCCGGTGCAATACGCAGTTCGCAAGTTCGCGAGTTACCCGCGCGGTTCCGCAAAATAACAGTTTAAATTGCTTTTGGCAGCGTGCGCGGGCAAATAGTAACGAAAGCATAATAGCGTTCCGCGAGCGGATGGTATGGCAAGGTCCACACCATCACCACTACCATTATACCATTTGGAAATCGTGGGTAATGAAACACGCCGGCGGCAGCACGGAGAAAAATAGCTGCGCGAAGAGCCGTTGTAATACGAGTGAGAGCGAGAAAGACGAAAGGCGCCGACAACGTCGACAACCGAAATGTAACGGCGACAAGACAATTAGTCTCAGCTATTGCCTTGTACAGCGTAAATTAAACTTATGAAAATTATGCCCCTTGATGTCCGTCGCTCGTTTGTTCGCTCGTTGAGAAGAAAAAGGAAACGCATGAGGCGCACATAAAGGAAAAGTACGATATTGCGTTATAACAGAGCCTGCGTTTGATTGGTGATCGCTGCCGACAAATCTCGCCGTATTTACTTTTCAGAGTTGTGCAATCTATTCTTCTTTCTCACTTGATTCTTCTTTGGATCGCGCATCCCCTTATTCGTGTACTTTGCATCATGCTAAATGCGCGGCTTCGAATCTCACACGTATCTCAATTTTGACACATCTTGGAACAACAGACTGACTATTTCTCGATTCTGTCCGCTTGCTATCCTCGTCAAGCCTCGATCTCTATCTGTCTTCCATCAATATTGCCTGGGGGCACAGCTAACGTATTGGTTTGCAGAAACCACTTCAGTCAGCCTTCGTCAGGCTGCGTTACGCTGTACATCATACTTGCACCAGCTGGACACTAACAAACATCCCTCGAAAGTCAGCCGAACGGCTGGCTAGACGCAAAGTTGGTTGGTTAGTCGGTTGGTCTGTTGATCGGTCGGTCGGTCGGTCGATTGGTCGCTCGGTTGGTCGGTCGGCCTTTGGCTTGGTTAGCCCATCAGTTCGGAATTCTCTGCTCGCTAAGACGCAAGAGCCAATGCCGGAGCTTGATTGAACGCTCTGTACACGCGTTCCCAGCCCTTTCACCGCCAGATGCCTCTCTATAGAAGCTGCCACGCGAGGGCTGTGAACCCTTGGTATATCGCCGCACGAAAGATATTCTTCCGAAGCATTCGCCGGCTGACCTGCCCTCGACTAGAGCCCCTTTAAGATAGAGTCTGGCCACTCGACTAGTTTCGGAAAAACATGGCGATCATATATATATGAATGCAGCTAGTATTTATCTCGTAATGCAATAAATACCAGTCAGTCAGACTATAAATTGTTAATAGAAGTAAGTAAAATTATTCTGTATGTGGTTTCCAAAGTAAAATAAAAAAGTTAAGTCAGTTAAAAATTGCGATATTATAAAAAAAGTCGTATTCATTACATAAATTGTCATCGTAACCTCATTTTATTCAGAACAGTATCTGAAAAGACAATTGTGTAAAATAGTGATATATATGAAATATGAATTTTCAGATTTCAAAATGCCAACGTGTTGTGTTCTACGATGCAAGAACTATTATCAGAAAGGCTTTTCACTGTATTCGCTTCTTGCAAATTAATAATGTTTCAAGTTTACAATCAAAATTATGTTTTTATTTATTCATTTCACAGTTTAATATAAAAGACTACTAATTGTTCATAATTGTTTTATTTTACTTTTCAAATTATCCCGCTTCCCATGACAATTTCTATTGGTTCCGCCATGTTTTTCTAAATATTGTTTCGATCAAGGAGGAACACGCACGTGGCCATAAACTCTATCTTATAAGGACTCTACTCTCGACGAGTTATTCGTTTCAGAATCACGACTAACGCGTTCCTCGAATCGGGCAAAAGGTGGAGTTGTAATCGTGGCCCTGCACGGATAAAACGTTATGGTTGCTACTTTAACACTAAACTTACTTTAGCACCTCTAAATGCCACTTGTAAATTAAGAGAAGATAAGGTAAGGTAAGATAAGAGGACCTTTCTTTCGCAAAGTTTAGTAGGTTAAATAGAATCAAAAGAAGTTGACTTTAGAGTTTCAAAGTAGGCGTTAAACGGAATATCGAAATCGAAAGTAAGATCAAAATTTCAAATCGGAATCTTTAGTGTTTTCTGCGTTTCAAGCTCGCGTAATATGGTTTCCTTTCACTTTCTTTCGCATATTTCTCGAAAATACCATCGAAATAAAGTCGAACTCTCGATCTCTCTTCGGCTCTTCTCTCCTTTTGAGATCAGTTTGTACACTTCCGGGTGTGACTTATAAATTACAATTCTATCAAACTTATTGTCTACGTAGAGCTATTCGAAGTGAAGTGCAGTCGGAAAGGTCGCATATTCCGAACGTTCAAGTCTTCTTACACTGTGCAGCCAGCAGCTCGCCGTTTTACTGTCGTTCCTCCGGTATGTTTACGGCACAGCAGAGCGGCGAGTCGTCCTGCGGAGTACTGTGGGCCGCGCGAGTTTGACGCGGCTGCCGTAAATCTCGCGTCCGCCGCTCGGCCCGACGACGTGTGGACATTGCTCTAGGCAGCGAGACACCGCGTTTGCTTCCAGTAAATTGCGTGGTGCTGTAAAAGATCGCATGACGCGGTCATCGAATGGTCATTAGCGACAGAGACGACCGGGTAAGATCGCGCCGGTAAAGGCGATAAGGGACATCGCCTCGCGGGTCGAAGAGATCGCAGCCCCGTGTCCGCTGCTGCTGTTGTGTGCACAATCGGGAGTTACCGAAGCTCTTCTTTTGTTTCTGCGAAACGTAAGAAGGAAGAGATAAAGGAGAGGAGGGAAGAGAACGTATATCTCGATATTTCATCTCGGCCGACTTTAATTAGCCCGCGTGGCATATCGCCGCTCGAAGCAGCAACAGCAGCAGCACTCGGGACTTTTTCGATGAGATTAGATCGCGATTACTGGGCCGCGCGAGTCGATAGAAAAAGAGACAGAGAAAGAGAGAGAGAGAGAGAGAGAGAGAGAGAGAGAGAGAGAGAGACGGCAAGCCTTGTGTGAGAGAGCGCGTTTTTCAGAGCTTCGCTTTTGCGCGCACGTCGAGACGTACGTTTCTTGCCGGCAAAAAACGAAGTATGTGACGAGGAATGCGACTGCGGGCCAACGAGGGAAGGTCTGTGCGTCCGTAGAACGAGATACCGGATTTCGCTCTCGCAGAACATTTACAACATACCGGACGCACGACCGCGTCGCGGGAAAATGTGTCGGTTTTTTGAACCAGGAAAAATACATGCGTTTGCTTCGCTCTCAGTGGTAATCGTTTGATTCGTCAATTTTCCAGTTTAATATGACAAATGTAATATACTCGTTGACGCCGAATATCGCGGGAAAATTTCGGACCGTTTTACATTTAGCGATCTTATAAACATTTAAAGATTGAATCACTCAAGTTCTCAAACATTCCTCGATATTTTAGCCCAATCTTCGATTTGAACTTTCTAATATCTACATATTCTGAAGGATCAGTAATATACTGATATAATTTTAAAGGATCAGTTACATTATAATTATGTAATATATAATATTATTACATAATAATATTATTTATACTGCAATTCCAATATAGTCTAGCTTTACAAAAGATTCTGTGTGAAAAAAAATATAATTTAAAATAATATATAAAAATATATCTTTTACGTATAATTTATATTAATTATAGATAAGTATAATTTTAATATATAATTTTTACTACAAGATTTTGTAGGTTTCAAATAAGAACTCGGCGAAATTAGTCGATCAAATGAAATTAAAACAGCTTGATATTGATTTTAGTATCGAAGTTAAGGGCTGAAAAACTGAAAGAAGGCTGAATGGCCAGTCAACGAACCATTTGTTCCACGATTAAATATTCTCTCTCTATCTCTCTCTTTTAATGCACACAATACGTGTCAATGATTCTCGATTGTGTCACGATTGATCTGTTTTTCTCTCCGCGCCGATAACGCGCAAAGATTTAATTAATTCCGAACTTTTGGCAACGCGGATTCTACGAATAGGGCGCAAAGCCGAATTTCCATGCCTTCGTTGTTCATTTGGTATTCGCGACGTGGTCGTGCATTAGCATATTTGGCGTAGCTAGGCGGCCATGCACCGAACTTTTGTCGGCGCAAAGAGATAGGTAGAACGCTAAACGGTAACACTTTCGACTGGACTCGTGCGCATGTCTAATCTCGCAATAACGAGCCCGTCGGTCGAGGCCGGTCGTTCCACGCGCGATCGTAAATTACTCGCGAGATAAAACTTTAGCGCGAGACGCGTCTGCCTGTTTTCCTTTTTCTCTCCTCCCTTCCGCAGAGCCACTGCTCTCTCTCTCTGTCTCTCTGTCTGTCTGTCTGTCTGTCTGTCTCTCTCTCTCCCCCTCTCTCTCTCTCTCTCTCTCTCTCTCTCTTTCTTTCTCTCGCGGGCGCTTCTCTGAACGCACGTATATTTCGCGTTGCGATTTCGGCGCGCCGCAAAATCCACGCGAAATCCACGATTAATCGTACGAAGCGTAACGCGTGCATCGCGCTTCGCGAAAACCAGCCTCGTTGTTTACACACCGCCGCATATTTACATACATACATGCTAATATGTTTGCATACGGGAGAAACGAGCGGCGGGAGCCGCTCTCGTGTTGCCAGTCGAATAAGTCCGACAGAAGATAATGCCGCTCTGCATTAATGCGAATGCTGTATCTCGAGGATACGCTCGCTTATTTAGCGAGTGATTAAGTTTTTATCTGGTGGACACGTCTTTATGTTGCCGTGTTTTCCATTATTCTGGGAAAAATATTGTACATTTGATTACGTCGATGCAGTGCTCGGAGGAGATTAGAGGATTGCATCCTTGGATAATTCGAGTACTCTCATCATTTTATAGATATTTTCAGTATTAAACACTTCTGTTAGGATCTATCTTTAAATAAATTTTCTAAAGTACAATCACTATACTTAATTCTGCAAATACGTGCTTGAAGGATAAGTGGCGTAATCTCGAGATATAACGCTACGCCGGCTATTGTTTTACATTTTGCTGCATGTTAGCAAATTATTCGTACAACAGAAATATTTGTTCAGCGTGATCCTCTAAGATTACTTTGAATAATGCTAAATTGACGCAAACATTGTCGCAACTGGTACGTTCGTTCGTTCGTTCGAGAAAGAAAGAGAGAAAAAGAGACTCTTTACGTTTTATATTTTATTCTTTTAACGCATTATGTAAAAGTTTATAGAAGTGAATACCGCAGTTCTTTTACATTTACTGGGAAATTACACCGTGCCGCGGAAAGTCCCTTTCCTCTCCTCTCTCACAGTCGTCCGAAAACAGACGCGGTCTAAATCTCGCCAAATTGCACGCTGTTTACGACGCCATCAGCTTTAATCACGCTACCGCTGGCTAACAGTGGACGAAGGAGATGTTAAACTCTTACACGTAGAGGCAGTAAACACAAATTTGTCCCTATTAACAGCGTGCGCGTGTAACGAGAAAGGGCGATACCGTGGGTCGCCGCTTCTTCCATACATTCTGCTTCCGGGTTGACCGGTCAAATCAGCCCGAAACTGCCGTATTACTTGCGTAACTTACCATTCGCGGTCAATTTAGGAAACATTCTCGTGTATACCGCGCCAGCTCGCTTCCAATCGGAAAATTGCGCGCGGAAACTGCGACAGTGCATACGAAAAAATACGAGTGTGCCGGTGTACGGCGCACGAGATATAGGAAATGTATCTTAATTGCAAGTAATTGTCGTTAAAACGAACCGATTCAGAACATATTATATCATTCTGCTCCGAATGACTAAAAAAAGAGAAAAACAATTGGACACACACAGTTAATTACGTACGCGAAATTAATTTCGTGAAAGCAACGATTCTCTCCGGTTTTCGCGAAGGATTCAAACACCTGCAAAAATATATTCCGCAAAAGCAGATATTTGCAGACCCATCTTTTACTTATTTTTCCACTCATTACACTCGACAAAAAACAGCTAATTAATAAAATAATACTTGTTACTTGGAGTGATCAAAGATATACACACAAAACCTGATGAGATTACTTTGAGTTTGCGCGCTTCTGGGATTAATATATAGGGTGTTCCGGATCACCTTCACAATCTCTCGTGAGGACGTAGAGCAGATTGAGATGAACACAAAAGTCCCATACTGTTTTGCGATATTTGCAATAATAGTCGAAATATTAATTAAAGAAAGTTGGTGAATGATTACGCGCGATGTGGTAGATGAGCTGCAGTGCCACCGTCTGCCGCTGTATACTTATATATTAAGTCAAACTGAACAAAAAAGTCCTTCTACCATTTTGCAAATGACATAGATTTTTAAATATTAATTAAAGAAAATTGTTACATGATTATGTATCATAATATACAAATTTTCTATAATTAATATCTAAAAATCTATGTGATCATTTGCAAAATGGTAGAGGACTTTTATGTTCAGTTTGACTTAAAATATTAGGACCTTAACTTAGTTTCCGCCCAAAAAATACTGAGAAAAAGCATTTATTGTAAAAAATTTATTTAAATTATTTCAATGAAAGTATTTTCCATCACTTTCTACAACTTTTTGCCATCTTTCTGGCAACTGGGCGATACCATCTCGATAAAACGATGTTTGTTTCGAAGCAATCCATTCGTCCACCCATTCTCGCACTTCTTCAACATTTCGGAAGCGTGTACCAC
>NW_022639537.1:640268-643407 GCF_010583005.1 Odontomachus brunneus
TTTGCATTGCCATCTAACATTTGCGGGCGGAAACTAAGTTAAGGTCCTAATATATAAATATATGACGGCAGACGGCGCCACTGCAGCTCATCTACCATATCGCGCGTAATCATTCACCAATCTTCTTTAATTAATATTTCGACTATTATTGCAAATATCGCAAAACGATGTGGGACTTTTGTGTTCATCTCAATCTGCTCTACGTCCTCACGAGAGATTGTGAAGGTGATCCGGGACACCCTGTATAAAGTCAATACACACACACACATATATATACAGGGTGACCCGCGTAAGATGGACTAAAAGAAAAATATAAGTAGAACACATAAAAGTGAACAAAAATTGTATAGGTCATTTTTCAAACAACTACGTAAAATTTCGAGATATTAATTAAAATAGTTGGACAAATTAAAACGCGCGACGTGACAGGCGGGACATCTTTGTCCAACTATTTTTATTAATATCTCGAAATTTTACGTGGTTGTTTGAAAAATTACCTCTACAATTTTTGTTCAGTTTTATCTGTTCTACTTATATTTTTCTTTTGGCATACCTTACGCGGGACATCCTGTATATATAGCGAAGTCAAAAAGAAGGAGAGAACGAGAGAGAAAAAGAGAGACACGTGAAGCTTGCAGGGAATCAGCACGTGCCCTCAAGGCGATTCTCCAAATTATCCCGACGGATAAATCCCCCGTTCCAAGGTCCAAGCCTCCGTAAAAGCCGCGCGGTATGTCGCGCGGAAATGTCAGTTCTAGCGAGCTCGGTAGACGGGCGTTCCATTCCGCTCGATCTTCCTGTCATATCTTCGGAGGCCGACGGAGCCGCGCGACGTGTCTCCCGGAGTCGTTATCGAGGAGCTGGGAAAAATTTTGGCCATTCGCCATGAACGATATCCGCCGGCGTGCCGGGCCAAATCTTCGCCGGCTGTTGGCTCGTGTCGCAATCGCGCCACCGCGAACAAAGAATTTTACGAGAGACCTCTCTCCGCCACCTCTCCTCCCTTGCTCTCTTCCAGCTATTCCTTCCCCTCCTCCCGTGTAATCTCGCCTGTAAACACGCGGTCGGACGTGCCTTTGTGCCCTCTCGTTCCCTCTGTCTTCTCTGCGCTCCTCTTTTTCTTTCTCTCTCTTTCGTTCGACTATTTTGCCGGTTCGTCGTTTAACAAAGGGCCACCAGCGGCTTATCTCATGCGCCGCAATAATGAAATAATGGTCGATGCTCTCCGATTACTGAAACAATGTGAATTGTTCGACGACCGTTTTCCCGTTTACCCTCCCCCGTCCTCCTCCGATCTCGTTCGCGAACCTGGGCCGTTATCGTTTTATTTTCCGCGGAAAATGAAGAGGATCGCCTCCTCTCATTGTGGAGACACGCGCGTGCGCGGGGGTGGTGAGACGATAGTACGGGGGGAAGGATAATGTCTTCGGAGATGGTGTCTTTGTTGGAAGTTTGTCGTCGTTCATTATGCATAAATAACAGACGTTAATGGGCGAGCGGGTCTACGAAGGCTTCTAGCACGTTATAATCAGGAACGAGTGCTCGCAGTCGGGCTTGAAGCCTCCGAGTTAGTAATGCGAGAGGAGAGGTGAATACGTGAATTCATTATATGAAATCAGTGAAAGTAGCAAGAGTTACAGAATTGAAATATCTCTTTTTGAAATAATTTCTCATCAAGAGACGCATTTTATCATCGATCACTCGGAATGGGTCGTACACATACGTAAAACTCCCGGCTCGTTTTAACTTATTCCCTTAATCCTGCCAATCTCGTTTACTTGTCTTCGCTGTGATGTCAAGAGTTAAATACCGAGCATCGCATCGGGTGAAATTTTGCGCGAGGCCCCGCGCGATGCACGCGCTCGACAGGATTGCTCTTCTGACAGATGCAAAGCGGCTTTCGCGTTATCCGCAGCTGCGCATATTGTCGCCTCTGCGCGAAAGCTCTCGTCTCTGAGAAATTTAAGCCGACCGCAATTATTCCCATCGTACTGTACCCCGTATTTCGGTCTCGTCGAAATATTTACGGCTCACTGCAACACGTAGCACACGCATGCATTTACTCAAGGATCTGTGCGTAGTAAGTGGCAATTTAATCGATCGTTTCGATAAATCTCGACGCTTGGGCACTCACATGAGCGAGTAATATTCAGTATATTTATATTTTATATATTATCGTTTATATCGTAGATTATTTATCGATTAATTTAGCCATTGTTGAATTATACGTGAGCAAATCAATAATTAAAGTGCACTGTTACGTATGCAAGCGTATGCTCGTATAATTATATAAACACAAATTTATTCGGCTTGACTGGATAGAAAGATTTTGGAAGAGGGATGCGACCAGGTTGCAGGCATTACGATAATAATGCGCAATTTTATCGTCGAGTCGCCAGTTGATGAGATTTGATTTTTATATGGGGAAAATGCGGGGATGAAAAATTAAAGCCTTTCATTCAAATGAAACCGACGGCAAAAGTCCGGCATTATATCAGTTACCGAAAGATACTTTTATATCAAACGAAAATTTCAATTAATTAAAAAATATATGCTGCCCGTGTAATTTTAATCGCATTCTGCGAAATCGTTATCATTTCATTAGCATTTACGCGAAATGGATTTAAATAATTCCGAGCTCACGTCGGCTCTCTGCCTCCCTACAGTCCGCCCCTCTCGCGTGAGCGAACGTCGCGTTATAATTTTAGGAGACCTCCTTCGTGCAGTTACGACATACAGCTTTTAAGCGTAGTTATTAAAAAATGCAACGTCCATTACGAAACTAGTCGATAATGCTGCTGAATGTTGCATAAGCTGTCCCGGGAAGTTTGCATGCAAAAGCGATAGCGACTCGCATATTCTGCGCGTATCTCTCCCGACAGGAGACATTTAGTCCAATTTTGAAGTTCGATAAAATTTCATGAAGTGACGTCGTCGCAAACGAAATGTCTCAGATGAAAGATAATGCCGGCGATAGTGCCGGCGGAAAAGCACGAACGGCATATCAAGAAGACCTAGCGAATTTTTGCGTGCACTTTAATTCTTAGCGATATGCATGTACTTTGGACAACTTTTCGCACGCGCATACGAATATGAGTGTATCTCGCGGACTTCTCTCTCTCTCTCTCCCCCCCCCCCC
>NW_022639537.1:643486-648449 GCF_010583005.1 Odontomachus brunneus
CCTTCTCTGCGCTGTCCTAAGCGCTATTTGCTCCGCAAACCTAGAGTCAGTCTAATCAGAGTTTGGCCATAACGTGCGGTTTCGTCAAAATCCTACGAGAAAGAGAGACATATTTTTAATCTCTCTCTTTGTCTATCTTCTCTTAACCTAACCTAACCTATTATCATAGGCATACTGTGATTAGATATTGTGTGGAATTTGACGAAACAGCGGACTAATCAAAAGTTATTCCCTTATGACCAAACTCTGATTAAAGTGACTCTACGCAAATCTTGCAGCACATTTTATTAATTCTGAAAAACGATTGCCCATTGTAACTGGGAGTTCGCTTTGTAACACCATCCCTACAAATTTATCTCACAACGAGCTGTTTTCCATTTATACTGGTTTCGCATTGACGGTTAGCGTATGTTCGTTGGCATATATGACGCTTTAATCCATTTACCGTATTCATTGCACAAATATGCGAATGCTTTTATCTTAATAAATTTGATACAGAGAACCCTCTCTCACTCTCTCCTTTCGCGAGCGCGCATGCACGGACAGATTGAAATCACGGACGATTATCGCACAGCAATAAAAAGTTAAAACGCGACGGACGGGCACTAACAATAAATTGGAAATTAAAAATTGCCGATTAATGTAAAAGTAGTATTATTTCCTTGCGAGACACGCGTGCGTGCGTAAACTCGCAATACCGTATTTGTAGTACATTAAATCGCAGTAATTATTTGATTTTGTTATTTTCCGCGCGGAAATACTTAATACGCGCGCTCGTTTTGTGTAACATTCATAAGATGCGCAATACAGTGACGGCGAAATTTGCTGAAAATCCCGTTTCCCGGAAACGAAGCGCTGTAATAGAGTTACAACAATTTTGCAGTATTTATCGTGGGCGCGTACACTTTAATCTCCGATCGCGCGGAATTGTGTCCTTTCCCGATTATTAACTGTTAATAAAATCGGGAGGCCAAATCGTATTAAAGCCCAAAGAGAATTTAGTCGAGATCGCCGGACGGGATAAAAGAATCTCCGTCCCTATTAGTCAGAAATTTTCAATCGAATATTTTATTTCTGAAGCGCGTCGCATTAGCATTAGCATAGCGACGCGCGAGCAACAAGAACTTGTTCGAGTATCTCGCAAGCTGTTTATATCTTGAGTTTACCTCTCGACACACATTTCACACAAACAATATATTAATAAAGCAATTTCAATCCCGTACTCTTTCAACTCGATTCGAACGAGAGACTCGGCTTAGCTCGCGTATTCGTCCGCGAAAAATTCATTAGAATAATCTACGAGAACGGTGAATTCGATTCGAATTAATGTATCGAAATAATGTTCAAAGTATCGAATATTTTTATCGATAGCTAGCTTTCGACCGATTGATAGAAGAATTTTTACGATAATCACAGTGATAATTTAATTCGCATTAATAGTCATTACTTTATACACGCAAAAAAAGCTTCAGTTGGTGCAACCAAATAGGAACCAACTGAAAATTAGATGATCAGAAGCGATATCTCTGTGAAAACTAATATTTCTGTTGTCGCAACCGAAAATATTCGTCTGAACATTCAACGATATTAGAACTCGGTTGAGGCAACTGAGAACAATTGGCTATATAGAAGCCTCATAAAAGAATGTTTCTGTTCCTAGAGCCGAGTTTTCGTCTGATCCCTGAGCAACCGAAAATTCGGTTGCAGCGATAGAATTGTTTTTTCCGTGTACTCATCTCAAATGATATGTTCAGATTGGACTTCAGAGTTAGATGAAAGTTTTTCAGTTAAATCACGATTACAGATATAAACAGATATGTCGGTATACTTTTATGATATCAAACAGAAAATCCATTTTTATACTAACATTCATTATATAATAAAATATCATAATAAAATATCAAACAATAAAATATTTATAAAGCACTTGGAGTATTTTACTGAATAATGAAATTGTTTGGAAAGTCCGTACATTTTATTCAATTCTAACGTAAAATGAAGACTAGAAAGAATATTGGGGAAACGTTTCCCCATTCAGAATTGCATGTTTGAAACATTACACTTTTATCTAGAATCCATAACTATTTTAGGAAATTAGACTAAATATTAGATCAGAGAATTCCCTATGCGAGCGGTAGTACGCAAGTTAAAACGAAGCTCGGTAGTATTGTTTAGTGCCCAAGAGTCGGAATTTCTCTCCTTCCGTGCCGACGTCAAATAATTCATGTCGCGACAATTATTCGGGATTCGAGGAACTCCAAAGGATGAAGGAGAGTTGTTGAAGAGCGTGATACGCGAGGACACGACGCGATGTGAACGCGCTTACGTCTCTCCTTCGTGCATACATACATATACGCGACTATTAGGAACTTCATTACAATTTGATCGAATTCCGCACGAAATTACGTTGCGCGGTTGCGACAGAATAATTGATAACAACGGCAGGTTACACAGCTATTAGTTAGTTTCCGCCTAATTTACGAAATATCCTCAATTCAACGTCAACCTCCGCGAGTGTCGGTTGCTTTGTCTCCCTCCCTCCCCCCCCTCTCTCTCTCTCTCTCTCTCTCTCTATATATATATATATATATATATATATATATATATATATTATGTACGCGTATATTATTTACGCGTTGTTTTATGCTCATGACAGCTACATAGATATTATGATACGAACATCATCGTTGTGAAAGGAACTGTAGTGCTGCCGTAACGTTTTGGCTACATTATTGAACGCCACGACGATATATATATATATATATATATATATATATATATATATATATATATATATATATATATATATATATATATATATATATATATATATATCCAAATAGGAATATCCTAAAGATGTTCAGAGAACGCTCTAAGAACGTCTAGGATATCCGTAGAATATCGTATGCTATTTGAATCGTAGCTATATTATCGAGCGGGCGACGTTCTCTCGATATACATCATATGGACCAGCTCCATTGCTGGTCGATATTAATCGTGTGAATTATTCTACTGTAGTGATCGAAGTTGCGAGCTACTGCGTGTTGCTCGCACCGCGTTAAACGAACGAACGAATGAATGAACGTCGCCGCCACTGCCTTTGTGTGTGCGGCTTTTAATGCATCCAATGCACCCCCAGGGACCAGTTAAGCGGTTAGTCGCGACTGCGTCGTTGCAATTGTTAAAATCGATGCCCTGCGATAGCATAGGGCTAGCGAGTGAATAGTATCGTGCCAATAACCCTCTCGTGCCGGGAGGGCCGAAAATACGTTTCCGTTAAATGTGTTATGATAAGTTGTGCGATAAGGATAAATGATAAAAAATTGGCTTTCTCGCTTGGTATCTGAACTAAATAAATGCATTAAAATTCAGATTTCTTCCTTTATCTCATTTATTGTCACGAGATTAATATTGTCACTGCATCAAAGTAAAGGAATAATTATTGTGCTTATTTGCCGAGTGGTAGATGTTTCGTTCAGTTTCTTGAGCTCTACCCGCAAACAAACGTTAGAATGTGTTGTGCCAGACGTTCTGTGTACAAAGCCAATGAAAAAAGATATAAAGAGATTATGAAAAGACACAAAACTTGTTGTTTTATACTAATTATAGTAAAGATAGAACTTGTTAAATTGATTAGAAAGTTCCCATACCATTTTGTAGACACTGTCACAGTAATTATTAAAATATTAAGCCGAAGCACAAATATATTCAAAACTGATAAGATCTCGACTCCTAAAATATACCTGCACCTACGTGCTCTAGAAATTACATCAACTAAATAAATACAAAAATCTTACGACGATTACGTGCTTAAGAACAAGTTCCAGCAATGAGAAAGCACTCAGAGAAATGTACTTTCAGAAACAACGCGCGACTAAATTGAGATCTCACGACGTTTTATTTATCCGGGCTTTCATTCGGCGCGAGAGGCAAACCACGTTGGGTGGTAAAATGCGCAACACTTCTTTCCCTCCGCGCGACCCACGACCCTCGAAGGATTAATTATGCGCGCGGTGCACCGCACGGAACGGTGGGAAACGCGAGAAGCGGGGCGAGCGAAAACGCGGAAAGCAGAGAGAGAGAGAGAGAGAGAGAGAGAGAGTGAGACGGGGGAAAGAGGGCGAACAAAAATCGCCTCGCACTGCGCAGGAACTTGGCTGAAAGCAAACCTGTTTACCCTCTTTACGTATAAGCTTCTTGTTTGTCTGTTTACGTATTTCCCGTCGTCGCACCGCGCGACGAAGCGGAATGCGCAGCGCATGCGGTCGCCGCTGTCGTCCCAGTTTCCGATTTCAAATGCACTTTATCGGAAGCCCATGTCTCGCTCGGCGTCGCGACTTCCCCCGCGGAACTTCTCCGATGGAGCCGCCTTTAATTCGCACCGACTTCACCTGGAACTTCAATATCGCGGCATCAGCGATCGCAAACGTTGATCTTCCGCGTGACGGGCGAATCTCGAAGAATTGTTTCATTCGATCGTGCAATCGCTTGCGAGAGGTCCACACCGATATAGCGCGACCAAGTCGTATAAAACGAACTCGTCCCGCTTGTCACCTCGAGTTGCTCGTATATTGAAAATCTGGGTATCGGTTACGCTTTTTTCCGCCGGCCGCGCGTTCCGTATAAGCGAAAAGCTCGTGTCACCGTTCGCGCAAACGACCGGAAGCAGGGATACGAGGGCTGTTAGCGGACGGTCTACGGGTTTTTCCTCTCGGCTTGATTACTCGGATCGTTAGAACGTGTCTCTGGCAGTTAACAGCTGTGCTCCGGTATCATTCTGCCGGAACAGCGGTCGTTGGTTAAACACAGACTGCGCGTATACGATTGTTGTTCTAGATTGCGTAACAGTGACCGGGAATTTGGCTTTTGTACCAGTGACACTTTGTCACATCGATTGGCCTTCTTTCATTCTCTCTTTCTCTCTCTCTCTCTCTCTCTTTCTCTCTCTCTCTCTCTCTCTCTC
>NW_022639537.1:649262-655343 GCF_010583005.1 Odontomachus brunneus
TCTCTCTCTCTCCCTTTCTCTCTCTCTCTCTGTGTGTTTCTTTACGTCAAGTAGATGTGACGTATTTCGCGCGGAGAAACGAATTAATTCGCGCGGTGGAAGAGACAGACGAGAAAATAATTCTCTGCTGAAAGTGCAAGAAGAACACGAGTTCGCTAAGTCGTCTTCTGTTCGGAAGAAATTTGCAAGGTGCCAAAATAGGAGATACGCGCTTATAACAATATGTTTCTCGTATTTTGTTTTTCTTTTACTTCCTCAAAGTGAATCAGTAAAAATGTTTCTGAGAAAGAGTTATTTTACCGATAATCTCAACGATTATTTGATAGTATTTCTAGCGAAAAAGTTTCCACTTTACTCTTCCGTCTCACTGATTTTGACCAGTAAAAGTACGATTTCATGGCAAAATAAACAAATTCGTCGTTGCATCAAAATAACGGTCTCTATCGTTAACTGATCGTGAGATTTTGTTGATTGCAGTGCTGAAATTGTGACTGAACCACCAGTTTCAAGTACAGCGTTTCGATGAAGAACATACTGCTAGTACTTTAAAGAATTTCTTTTCGAGATTGGTTTCGACAAAGGTTTCGCGAACGAAACGCGAATCCTTACATACGTTGCACAACCGTGGCGGCCTTCGATGCAATTAGAACGCCAGCGTGACGACGCGCGATGACGCATATTGCGCTTTCTGGGACGATCGAAGGATCTCCTTCGTGCAGAACGCCTTCGTCGCCGCCTCGTCCCGCCTCATTCTGTACGCTGTAAAAATTCGCTCGCTCGGCGAGCGTAAAAATTAGCGGCCTCGTAACTCTTAAAGATCTACGACGCCGCGCAATTCGCTGAAATCGCCCGGCTACTTCATACCTACATTCGCGCGGCTCTCCTTGAGCCTTACCACTTCTCGACGTCCGCGCGATTCATTCCGCGTACATAGGACGCTCAATTATTATCATACGCGTGCAATCGCGGCTACACGCTACTCCAACGGGATTCGCCGTCCATTTCTTTTCGTCTGCGGAACGAAAGTTCGTCGGAAATGGCTCTTGAATTTTTTACGCTGATGATCTCAACGGCTCGCCTGCGATCAAGTTTTCACCAGCGTAACATTACTCGACGAATGAAATCTCGTCAACTATTTATAACCCTGAAAGCTCGATTATCGCAAACCGTTCGATTTCCGATACTGTGTATCACCCCACCGACAAAATTTTAACGCCGCTCCGCCGACATGCCTCGCAAAAACCGACCATCAAAATTTCACGCGCCGCTGACGGGACACTTTTATGGAGGCGTGTTCGTGAACTCTTAACCGCGCGCTAAAACGGCAAAAAATTGCGGCGTGTTGAAAAATTTGGATGTACCGCCGCACGAAATGGTGGAGAGCGAGCGTGAAAAAGAGAGAGAGAAAGAGAGAGAGAGAGGGTTAAAGGGGGAGAGACCGAACAGCCAGACAGACGGAGACAAGGGATAGGAGAAAAATGAAAAAAATGAGTTCACGCGAACGGCTATCGGCCGCGTTACAGCATTTAATTGATCAGACGAATTGCGTTACTGCAACCAAAGCGAGCCGTGCACAAGCCGGCCTTTCGCGGTATCATCGGTCAATTGTCGCCGTTGGAGAACTGGCCGGCCGTGATTTAGTCGTGTTTAACGCGTGGCAAGCTCCCTAAGCCTATCAATCGAGCCCGCGACGGCAGCTCAGGTTATCGAATAATAATAATAATTATTACACACACACACACACACACACACACACACACACACATATATATATATATATATATATATATATATATATATATATATATATCGGCGCATCACACTCACCCACCGCGTCAACGTTGCGATATTCGCGCGACTGCGCCACCGTGTCGACGGCGTTCCGAGTGACACGACCTAATGAAATTTAGCACAACGCGAGATCGACGGTATCGACAACCGGCGACGCATCAAATCGCGACGAGTCGGTGAAGCAAAGCGCGCAGAACGAGCGCAAACGATCGAGCGTGTGTCAGACGAATATAATTAAATGCAGGCGACATCGCGTAGCAAATGAAGAGCTTATCTCCGACAGACGTCGGACGGTGGGATCATCGGCTGATTTTCAGATGCGTCGCGTTTCCTCTCGTGAACTTAGCCACCGAAAACGAACTCGCGACAAGAAATAGACAAATAAATCAAAGTACTCGCGCAAAATATGTAGGCATGGTTAGCAATATGTGTCTAAATATCGTATGATATTTAGGCACGCAAATGAGAATTATAATAATAATTAAGTGAAATATCCCCACTCTATCTCTCTCCCTCGTTATCTCTTCTTTTCTCTACGTAGGATTATAATTACGAAAATATGTATTTTATATTATTTAGATAACTCATACGGCGTCAATAATAACAGTATTTTATATAATACAGTATTTTTATTTTATATAATACTATATTTTATAAAATACAGTAATTATAAAAAAAATGCGTCGCCGTAGTTAGTTACTTTCTTTTTCCTCAGAATTGAATTTTTTAATGTTACACATTATTATATATTGCATTATATGTGTGTAAACGTAAAAAATACGAAACATAAGAAAAAAATGTAGACCATGTAGACGTTTCATTCCAAAACGTTCTTTTTTAAAAAAATTTTACTGAGAATCTACAAATCTGTATAATCTTAGTTATCTTTAATAAATAACTTAATAATAATGTGTATAATTGATATCATTCAATTATAGAGAACATTTTGGAATGCAATTTAGATGATAAAATAAAGATAAAATATCATGAATAAAAACCGAGATCTCCGAAGTCCTGACTAAAAATTTATCCCGCGTTCTTGATAAGTCATATACACTAAGAAAAAAATTTATTATTTAGCTATGATCATATAGAAAAATAATGACGGTAAATTATAGTCAAAGAAATCATTCTTT
The DNA here is from genome assembly GCF_010583005.1 of Odontomachus brunneus. NCBI lineage: Eukaryota > Metazoa > Arthropoda > Insecta > Hymenoptera > Formicidae > Odontomachus > Odontomachus brunneus. Next base: position 652,190 of record NW_022639537.1, read on the forward strand.
TTTATTAAATTCTACTATAGCAATTGATTGGGATCATCATAATCAATTGAAACAAACTTTTAGTCATAATAACGTGTGAGATGCGTTTCTTTTTATGTTTGCCGTGGAGTCATCGAGGCTGGTTGCTAGGAGAGAAACACGGAATTAAACACGTAGCGCCATAATTTCGACAATGAATCGCGCGTAGCCGTCGCGAAATGGCGAGGAGGATCCCGAACCGGCATTAACGAGAAGCAACCGACGTTAATCCGCGCACCGGCAAAGTTCGACCCGCTGCGTATTCAATTTATTATCCGGCGTGAAATGATCGGAACCGAGAGGGAATCTCGCTGTCGTCGTTTTGCCGGCGTTTCGTACAATTCAGAAGAGAGCAACGGTCAACGGCGGATAGTGTGCGCCGGCGGTGGTAACTGTGGCGGATTTAATCGGGAAACCCCATTGGAAACGTTTCTGTAATTGATCTCCGGTCTCGCGCTCGAAGTAAATAGCCGTCGTAACGCGGTTACTTTGATCTGTTTTCAAAGCTTCCCTTTCGTTCGCGGAGAGGAACGGAGTCCGCCTGGAAATTATATTAAACTAACGGCCACTCGGCGCCAAGTACATCTCCCGTTCCTTTTGAAGGATGAATTCTGTTCGGGAACTTTACGTCTAGACGACGCGACGAGAAGGACGTGGATGGCCAGAAATATTAATTAAAAGTTGGAAAGAGCCCCCCTCTCTCCCTCGCGTCTCGCTTATTACTCCGTTTTGGCGCTGAGAAATATTAATGCAATGCTGCTTGTGCTCTCGCCGTGAATTTCTTTGCTGCCAATATTTCATTAAAGTCGTCGGTAGTTTACATTTCGACAAATTGTCTCAGCGCCCGATTCGACGTTTCAAACGTCAGGATTGCCACGTCGCAACGAGAATTATAAGCGATCCTCTTGGCTTCGTTAACCCTCCAACGATCGGCTCTCCGGGAAAGAACACGATCGCGTTGGCGCATCGCGTGCGCCATCGTGTTTTCTCGTCGAAAAACGTTGTCTGTGAGATCCCCTCAGGTAAATCTCATATATGCTCCGTTCTCACGTGTGCTCGAGCATGACATCGCAACGTTAGTTTGTGGGAGATCGCTCGAAGATCTCATCGCCGGAGACGCGAAATATCGAAGGAAGAAAGAGAAGGTTGGTTGACACGCGTCATCCACGCGTTCGCGCCGCGTGAATTAAATATACGCACATTAATTTCACATTCAGGACACATCTACCTGAAAAATTGATTTTCTAATTGACTTTCCATTTTATTTTAAACACGGGAAAAAGATGCAACTTAAAAGTCGCCAACTATTAATTTGCTGAGTCAATTAAACCATTCTTTTCCGTGTATATTTTATCTGTTTCTACACGAATAACAACCTTCTTGCACCGATTGCACCGCGCGACGCAGCCGCAAATGCATATCTCAAAATAATCTCACGTCGTGATAGTCTCACACCGGTTGACTTTAAGAAGCGCCGGTTCGAAATAAATAAATTAAGATAAAGGCGCCAGGGAGTAAATATAAATTAAAATAAGTATACCGTAACTCATGAAATAAAGATGAAACTTGCGCCGCGATAAGAGGACAGAAATTATCCCCACGTCGGATATCCACCGTTCTGCAGAAAGCCGCGCGCAATTTACGCCATAATGCCGATCTTAAGCGCCGCTCTCGCGCTCGTACCACACACACACATACGCGCACATGCATCTCTCACGTGCACACGTACGAACACACACACACACACACATACACGCACACACGTGTGCGCGTCTCACCGGGAGAATTATTCTCGGGGATTGAAGCTCTTCATCCACAGTAATAAGATATTAAAGCAGGGCCGTAGATCGCCGTTGGAACGACGTCCTTAACGTAATACCCGGCGTATAAACCAGACGGGAAGCAGCCGACGTAGATGCGGTCAGATGTCCGAGATTAGAACAATGAGATATACCCGTGGCTCGCTAAAGTCGGCCGAGTTAGCGAGAGGACGGAGAGGAGCGAGCCGCTTCGTTATCTGATAGAGGCCAGCCATTTTCCCGCGTTAAGATCCACCAGGATAACGGCTGCACCGCGGCGATACAGTTTGACACGTGTATTGTGCGCAAGGGTAACAGAACCATTTGTAGTAGCCGCGTACACGAGAGCATAGTGGGTCAAATCATGGCGCGACGCTCAGCAAAAATGAAAGCCTAACGTAATAAACCGGTTTTCTGTGGTACGTACTGTGCCGAATACGACGCTTTTCGCGTCATTCATTGATCAGCATCGAGAAAGAAAGAGAAAGACTCTCCTTTTCCATTTATATATCGGCAAAAAAATTGTCCTATTTGCGACACGGGAAAATGAATGAAAGATTCATCAAGGTTCAGTGCAAATGTCTACAAATATCATTTTTCTATATACAAATTTAATTTCCTTCATGCGATTATACTTCTATAATTATAGAAATCTTATAAATTTAGGAAAAGAAAATCTACGTTTTGGTCTGATTGATTTTCTACAGTCCTCCTTTTGCGCGATCTACACATAACGATCTGTGTGAAAAGCACGCGGCGGTGCTTAATGACGCGTAGGTATGATTTCGTAATTAAACGTAAACGCTGGTAACTTTCGTGTGCCGATCGTCCCCGATCATAATAGATCCGACACGGTGGCGGTAAACGCGTTGGGATAATAATACTTTCACGAGACGTTGAACGGAATATAATTACTGGATAATAAATTCATCATAGCCGACGCGTTTCCCAGAGAACCAGCCCAGCCGACGCGTCCGTGCGGCCGCTGCTCAGCCGTTGCATCTCGCCTGTGCGTCCATCAGTCGCTTGCCAAACGCAACGTGTTCGCTCCGAAGGGCCGAACGACTTTACCTTACAAAACGCGGGCCGATGGTCATAAATCGCGCCCACGAGACGACAAAGCGAGCTCCTGTCACGTGAATTATTGGATACGCTGCTTGCAAACGGCAGGAGACCCGCGTTTTCCTATTGCCCGCCCGCCTGCCGTTGGAAAAATCGACGTAGTCCATGCTCTCCGAATTCTGCTCTCCTGTTCCGTTCTGCCTCTCTTTCTCTTTCTCTCTCTCTCTCTCTCTCTCTCTCTCTCTCTCTCTCTCTCTCTCTCTCTCTCTCTCTCT
>NW_022639537.1:656051-669960 GCF_010583005.1 Odontomachus brunneus
CTCTCTCTCTCTCTCTCTCTCTAGCCCTACTACTATCCGACTGTTTCCTCTTTTATTTCCATTTTTTTTTCTTTTTACAACGCCAGGAGCACGACATGATAGGCAGTATCGATTATCTATAGACGAGTTGGCACCGTGCCATTAATGTCTGTAAAATCATTTGTCGATCGCGTCGCGTTGCGTCTCACTACATCGATCGTGGAGGAGAAAAGGAAGCCCGTCGTCTTCAAAACTCATCTCTCGAAAGATCCTCCCATTCCTTACGCAAATACCGCCGTGACACGACGTCAATACGTCGATCGATCTTCGACCGTAGCGAATTGACGGCCGGTTGCGACCGATAGAGAGAATTCTCTCATCTCCGTTGGCCAGACACGCGTATTGATTTGCAATACTACTTATTCTCGAGAATATTTTTTAATGGAGGAAAATTTACTGCATATTCCTACTTGTTTCCTTTTTTCGTGAAGTACAGTTAGATTGCGCCGCGATTTATCAGATCTTATATAACATGATGAAGTGTGTGAACACGCGTGACGTGGTAATACCATATGTTTTCCTCTCGTTTCTACTTTTTCGTCTTTCCCTCATGCAGTCTTTCCATGCCAAACCACATTTCCACGATTTTCCTCGCGCGCACGTTTTTGTTCGTCGACGAGAGGCCCTCGTGCATTTCCAGGCCGAGGAGAAACGTACTGTCGTAACGTTGAGCCCTTATCTCGCAACCAGCCCGAGGGCTCGACCTCCCCGTCGTACTTTGTTCCCGCGGGACTTTATCTAGCGCGGTTTAAATTCCGCGCAAAATCGCCGCGACAAGACCATGTGCGTGAACGATTTCGAGCCGGCGTTCGTGGTGCTCCACGATCTAACCAGATAGACATGTGTTATACGTAAATTTGACGGCAACTTTACGTCAATTTGCGTCCCTTATGAGTGGTTTATATGACACTCACATAATATAATAGAAATATTAAATGAATGATAAAGATTTGCTCAGAATAATATGTCATTATTAAATTTACATCATAGGATAATGCAAATTTTTTATTGTATTGATAGAAATTTAGCAAAAGATAGACTTTTATATATTGCATTTAACACGACATATTGTTTTGAGAAAATTTTGATAATTTTTTCCATTCTCCCACAATTGTCGTTCTATGTGACAAATACAATATGATCGATTATAAGGGGCTCAATGTTGTTGAATTTCGTGACTTAATACACTTAAAATTGCTGTAAAGTACATCAGTATATCAGGATAGCTGCGTTTGCCGAACTCGTCCGATTAAAATCGCTCTTTCGCTCGAACAAGGAAATCGCTCGTAATTTCCGCGTTCCGTACGTACCACCCGCGGATACGGACTAGGCATTGGCTTCACCTCAACTAACCTTCATCCGTTAGATTACGTCAAACCGAAGACCCGGCACCTGACGTGCCTCTTGCTGTCTTATTCCGTCCGTAACAATAATTATTATTATCGCTGTGGTTATTAATTTTAGCTGTTCGAGAAACTCAGGTATCAGCTTAGTCAAAGAATTCAATTCAACTTGTCCACAGCTATTACTATGATAATTACTATAATAATAATAACATTAAATAATAATATAATAAGAGCATTTCTACTATTATACAATAAAAGTACACACACGAAAGTATTTTAATCTTTCAAAATTTTCCTCACAATTTCTTTTCCCGCGATTTAATCGAAACTCCATTAGTCTCAAATAAATCGTTCTCAATGTATTCGTAATGTATGCCAGAGATATTCGTTGCGAGACATCGTACGAAATATTGGTCCATTCATAAATCAAAGGGGGGAGAAACGGCCGATCCGCGGAATTGCGAACCGGATCTGGCAAATCGGTTAATTCCCCGCCAAATGAAGCCGCATGAATTCTCATCGTCGTCGTCGTCGTCGTCGTCATCGGCGTCGTGTCTCCGGCAAATGCGGCAAATCCTCTTCGATCTGCCTGTAAGGATGACAGGTCTCTCGATACCGGTCTCCTCGTTGTCCCGCCTCTAAGATCATTAGCAATTTAATGGAGTAGCAGCACCCGATCGCGCCCCAGTTTTGCGGAGCGTCTCATGAGTTTTGTTTTCAAAAAACTGTCGACCATCGTCGAAAGAACAAAAAGAACCGAGCGAACCGTCGGCGTGTAATAAAGAGTTACGATCGGTGGGTCGGTTTAGAGAAGACAAAACGTTCTTCAAACGGTACGACGAAAAAGGAACGACGGAATTTTTTGTTAATTCGTCCAGTATCATTTGACCGCGATCAGAAATTATTGATGCGACTTCGTCGCATTTGATATTTCGACTAATAGGCATTCGCTTCTCGGCCGGACGTTTACCGTACATTATCACAGAACATTACGGTAACGCTGAATTTGCATGTACAGTCGGGCGTACCGATATTCCCCGGACAACGTCGATAATTTGCGCTAAATGGAAATGGCAAATGACAAATTCAACTTGGTATACAATACCGCATGGACGAAATCGTCAAGTCTCATTGACGTGCGATACGCACGACAAAATAATCCGCCGATTCGAGCAGTGTCTCTTTCTCCATTAGTCCCATCATTGCAACATGCATGGCGCCATTAGTGCATGTAGAGAAAATTCGAAACTTTTTGAATATATTATGTATAAGTAGCGCATATAGATTGAGGAAATAGTGAATTATTGCAGAATGTAGAACTATTCTTCGATATATGTAGTAGAAAATCCTGTAATAATTTTACTACGAAATTCTCTCCGTATATTTTGAATAAGCTTGATACTAACTGATGATAGATTTGCGGATATGTAAACTTATGAAATACAAACAATATTTCCTTGAATATATTTTTCTGCGTGCGGATACTCTCGGATGCGCGCCTTTTCATCGCATCGCGAGTATACGCTAATGATCGCCGACGAGATAATATGTTTCGTCAGTCGGCGGCGATTCGTCGATGGACATTAATTCGAGGTTTGCTCCTTCATCGACACCTTCTCGCCGGCGAGTCGAAGCGCTTAATTATATTACCGGATCGTATTCTGGCGTGCGCGTGAAATTAACAAAACGTGGATCCGGGCACACGTTGACGGCTCAACGGAATCCCCGACGACGCGACGGCACAGAAACCTCGAGGCAGACTGAGAGGAAGAGAGACAACCGGCAATTGTACTTCGCCATCATTGTCGGTCCGTCGGCAATTACGTAGTCAATGATGTTGTCGATGGTCAAACTACCGACGACGAGCGAGGTCTCTGCCGTTGATTGGCGTGCATTCGATGTGCGACGGAGGAAAAAATGGCGCCACGCCCCGGGTCGAAGAGGAGAGAATCACTCGCCGCGACATGACGCGCGCTGCTATTGAATTAAGTTCGTTCGCGGTTAATAAAAGCGGCCGTTAATTACCGCGTGGGGAAGTCGCTACGCGATACAGCGGCTCGATCGATCATCGTAATGGCCAGTCAGGCTGGGGACTGAAGAAAAAGAAGACGAAGAAGAGCGCAGCGGTCGCTCTCCTCCGTCTCCTTCTCCTCGTCCCTTCGCGAAATTCACGCTCTTATCGCCCGCCACCACTGTAACCTGCCTCTGCAACAAGTTGTTACGCCGGCCTGTCAACTTACCCGGATCGGACGTAATTACGCGCATACCAAGTCGATCGGCCAGTCGCGCAAGACGTGGCGCGTTGCGTGTGCAGTGGCGGAAAAAAGAGGCGCGCCTGTCGGACGAGAGAGACGCGCGTACAATGTGCGCCCTACGTATCACATCATGATTTTATCGCGCGTGAGCGCCCTTATCGTTCTCGCGCGATAAGCCTGCGGCGCTTTGAAAAATCTAGGAGCTATCTAAGGCTCTAAAGACTGCTGTCCATTAGCAGAAAAATTCCGAAAAAATATATTTTCGTCTCGGTGCAAAATCGAAGAGGGAGGAGAAGGAGAGAGAGAGAGAGAGAGAGAGAGAGAGAGAGAGAGAGAGAGAGAAATAGAGATTGCGAGATTATTTTTGCACATGGATATTTTTCCACAAGCGTTGATATTTATGCCGATGTACGCCGGTATTTTTCACAACGCATACATGACGAAAATATTTTCACTATCCGCTCCGTGAGATATTTTCTGTTTCTTTTTTCTTCCTCTTTTTTTCGAGCACGTATATATTTTTTTTTTCTTTTGCTTTGTCATGTCGAGTGTAGCCGCGACGAGAAAGAGAGGTTATCGACGCGTGTTTTACCGCGATAGTTCTCGAGCGTGCTGTCGTGTACACGGAAATAACGACGGTATCCTTAGAGTCTCGGCAATGAGGGAAGCGAACTGGAAGAAAGGAGAGAAGAAAGGAAGAACGGGGTGGCGCTTTAAGTGAAGCATTGCAAGCCAAAAGAGAAAATTGTACAACAATTGCGGAAGTATACGAAACTTGGGGACCGCGCGACTGTCCGCTAACTACAAGCGGCCTCCACCTTTCCCCTGCCTCTCTCTCTCTCTTTCTCTCTCGTTAAAACTTTCAAAACTACTCCGGATGATGCAAATTACGCGTCCTCTTCCGGCGGCGTAGGCGGCGAGCACGAGCGACCTGGTGAGAGCGAGGGATCGTCGTAACGAGTTTGCGAATTGTTCGAAAGAAAATACGTAGTTCGAGACAGCGTAATGTCGCTCAGTTGTTAGACGGGAACGAGGAAGCGGTTAGACAAATATGGGAGTATCCTTATGAAGAAAATACCGCCGAGCATTCGCGCGGAAACGCGCCGTCGTCCACCGACCTACCTCGTTCGTCTTCTTCTGCTGCATTATTTGCATGCCGAAGAGAAAAATTCAATCGATATCTTTGATATCTTTCAACTCGTAGTACGCTCTTTAATTAGACACATATTTTTAGATGTCGCTAATTCTTTTAGAATGAATCTCACTCAAAAAGTAGAGTGACCAATATCCAAACGGTTGAAACCGACAAAAAATTCGTACCCAACTTGAAATTAATGTACCACTTATAACTAATTAACAATCAATGTTTCATGTATAAGCAACGATATGTAGATAGATATATTCGTTAAAAGAATTTTTAAATCTCAACAGTATTATTATCTGAATATTATAATAGTCTCATAAGCAGTACATAATTACTTTGATAAAAATAATAAATCCTATTTTTTTTCTTTTCATTATTGATTTTCATGATAATATTCATTTAATTAGACAAATTAATCGAGATTGTTATCATAACATCGAAAATGTTTCCAATATAACAAGCCGCATCAACGCGGTCACGTGGAAGCCACCGTGTGTGACGTCATACGAAAAATAGGCCTTTAAATTCCGTGCGGCACTCTTTCGTCCTTGAAGAGGAAGTGTGCGGCTATATTAGTATGCCAGCGTCGCGCATAACGCGAGAGCGCGGTATACACGGACTCTCCTCCACCTCGACCGTAGTCCTCGAGCATTATTCTGAAATATGACGCCAAACGCCATTCGCCTCCGGTTACACCCGTAGCTCGCTCGTTCGTCCGCTCTGCCAGGCAGAGTTACGATTTCGCATATCCGAGGTGCGAGGCGTACGCGATTTCCCTCCTCTCCCTGTGAGAAGGGAGCTTAAATAAACCACTGGGGAAAAGAATGAGGAATTACGCAGACTGCACGGCTGCCTCTCGAGAACGAAGTTCCTCCGAGTCTCACGCGTGCAGCAGCCTAACCACGATATTGATCGGAAATGCGATGCATGAATTTATTGTTGTACGATGCTTATCTGCCGTTATATCGTAATTGTATTATTTAATGATTAAATTTGCATCACGATTATACATTCTACGCATATTTGGTTCTCTATAATTGTGCACGGATGATCGTTTCAGGAAAGAGAGAAGGGAATCTTGCGTTTTCGTGAATTAAACGCGATACAGTTTGTCGAGCAGCGTAATAAGTTGACGAGATAAAACCGCGACAGATCAAAGAGCCAACCAGCAAGAGACCGTTCTCAGATCGCGCGGAATTAACGGCGAGCATACCTGGAATAGTCGAGTTTACACCTGCGCGCAGTTACTCCCGCGGATTCGATACGCCGGCTTAGTGCGACTCACGGGGAGTTACAGCCGAGACGTATTACCAGTTCTCAGGTATAGCGGCAGATATGGCATATCTCTCAGGATAAGAGCCATTCCGTGAGAATGTGAGAGAGAAAGAGACGCGATATCAGGACACGCTCCTAACATTGGACTGTTTCCACCGAGTAGAAATACATTATTAACTTTCAGATGATTTACCGTGAATCTTCGCGATATTCTTTATCTCATGACGACGTAAATAATCGACGTGCGAGCGTATTTAGAGGAAATTTGCAAATCCTGAAAAAAGATATACTGCGAGATAATACCATGACAATACTACGACATTACTACACTGAGAGAAAATATCTAACAGAATATTTATTCGGTAGATATTATAATAATACATTTATTTGTATGCATTAATATAAAATATTTTTCAAGTAAGATCTCAAGTAGAATACTTTCCTAAAATCTTGTTCATTCTATTATTTAACATTTATTTATTCTTATTTATTCTATTTTAATAAAAGAATTTTAAAAAATACTACATTAAAAAAAATATTTTTATGCAATCAAAGAATTGTTTTTGTTAAATTGCTTTTTATTTATACAAATAATACAAATTTTAATATACAGAAGAAAAGAAGTCAACTAAAAAAATGTTGGGCTTATATATTACTCCATCTTATTTATATACTATAATTTCACTTTGTCGTTTAAGTGTAAAATTAAATAAATATGTTATTGGCGTCCACTGTATAATTTTTTTTTTCAATATTTTTTCTCTCACAGTATATTTTTAAAACTTGAGTATAGAGAGAGAGTATATAGAATATTTTAATAATATAAAATATTTAAAATCTCGCGAAAGCGCAAACACTGCAACATTCTGCTCTAAAGGAACGGAATTTTGTATAATACGCGGGATCGAATGAGTGTCGTAATATGAAAATAGTATAAAGTCGCCGCTTGAACTCGTTCCAAGCGATATCTGTGATTCCGGAATAGCGGCGTCTCGGGGAAATCTGGTCCGGACGAAGGAGGTCGTATCGCAAGATAAAGGAATCGTTCGATCGCTCGACCGTTGCCAAATCGACGAGTGGTTCACGTCCGTTCCACGTTTTCCGTTTGATTTCCGATTATTATCCGCCTGAAACACGTGATTGCGCGTGCCTCCTCCAACGAGTCTTCACCGGGTCGAGCTTCCTCGCTGGCTGACTGTGCTCGTCGACGAATAGTAGTAGTTCACTTCCCGATTCCGCAGCCGGAAGAGCGATTCGACGCTTTCATCGCTTTAAGTGCAAGTCGACGGGCGAGACGACGACGTCGAGCAAGACGTGGGGTAACTTTTTCCCAATCGACACGCGCTGAGAAAGTGCTACGCACTTTTGACAGGGAAACAGCGGTTAACGCGGCTGAAAAGTGCATCGCGAAAAGCTGAACAAAAGTACTGTCGACTAAAAATGCAAGAAAGTAAAGCGAACAAGGAGGAGAAAATGACGTGGAAACCTCTACACAGAAAAAATATTTGATTGGATTAACCAAATAGGAATAATCCAGAAACTTTGGTTGAAGTTACCAGAATTCTCTCAAGTAGAAAGAGCGACCTCTTTCTAGTCAACAGTTGGCTAGTAAGAAATTTTGGTTACTGGCTAATTTCTGACCAGTTTAGATAATATTTATCGATATTTCAAGGCTAGTCACAGCTTTATTTTTTCTTACCTCTTTTTTTCTTAGCTGCTTGTGTAGCTAGTATTTCCCGAGTACTAGACAGAAAAACTAGCCAGCATTTATTAACCATTCTCGTTCGAATCTTCAGATTCGAAAGCGTCGATTTGTTCGAGAATGACATCACGTTAAACATGATAAATGCGAAAATATTTCTCGCTCGCGTCTACATGCGCAGTCTTTGATTTTCACATAACAAGGCTACGTCCGAGTCGAAGGGAATTGCAAATTGTTCTTACATCGCACGTTATCGCGATTTCCTTCCCACCACAATCTAAACGCCTGTGTAACCTTTCAGCGCCTGCCACCAAAAGCGGCACGTATACGCGCGGATAAGAATAGCGAAAGGTCGTGGAGAAGAAGGTGAAGAGGACGAGAGGGACCGGGAGATATGGAATCGATGAAAAAGTACGTCTATATAACCGGGAAAGAGTGCCCTATCCCGGATTTTCAGATAATAAGGTGCTCCGGTATGCCACGCGGCGCATTCCGAAAATGGATCGACCCTTTCGAGAGTAATCTCATAAATACGGAGCTTTACGCCTCCTGGCACTACCCCGGGCGGTTGATACAAAAAGTACGAAAAAGCTGGCCCGGGAAGAGGTCAGCAGGGCGCAGGAAGCGAGAAAACGAAGAATAGTGACGTTTGGAACTATTTGTCTGTTACTCGAGAAGCCCGGTAAACATGACTTACGTTAAAAGCTGCCCGCGCAAGATTCAATATTGACGCACCCCAGGACCCATGTCTGTTCGTGGCGCGTTGTATCTCTAAACTGTTGCTGACAAAGGAAAATTTATATGTAAAGAACGGCAGACAAAAAATACGTTCATCGTTTTCGTGGCGATGAAAACGAGACTTTGTCAGGGTTAAGAGGAAAAGTCGACCCGTGCGGATTTTCTACTCGAAATAGTCTAGGAGTGCGATCCATTAGACGCTGAAGCGCCGTACAGACCAATCATGGCTTCTCTTTAAGCGCTTCAAAGCGTTTGCGGCGTCTAATGGATCGCGCCCTACGTGCGAATTAGTTTTCTTACACAGAAAAAAAAAGATTTGCTAATATATGGACAACTAAAAATATTAATTGCAGGAGCTTTCATAGCAAAGTTATTTAGTTGTGATAGCTAAAAGATTTGCTAATATATATATATATATATTAAAAAAAGATTTGTTGTCCATATATTAGCAAATCTTTTTTTCCGTGTAAGCACTATTTAGAGCCTACCTTGCAAATCTGACCAGCTCTATGTGTAATCTTGTGCGCGCGCGCGTATGTGCGTTTCCTCGAGAGGAAGTTACAAATCGCAATCGGTCGAGGACAGAACTGAAGCTTGAAAATCTCGGTTCAAAAGTGACCCCAATTGCTCCAATAGTTCCGGCAGAAAGGGAGAAGACCTTATTCTCAGCCGGGAACTTTTCCGACTTAACCGTTAACCGGCGATAAATTGGCCGATTATTGTCTAGCCCATCATCGTCGTCTCAATTGTGCGGCGATAGGGGAAAGAAGGCGGCTCGTTATCCTGATGGCCGATATCCCGACATCCGGAAAAAAGACTCGGAAAGTTCGTTGTATTCACATCGATTATAAGAGCGAGATTCTCGACGAGGGTCGTGCACGGCATCTCAGGTCCGCGCGATGCGCCCCTGAGGGCTCGTGCGAAAAAAAGGAAGCAGAAGCTGTTAGGAGCCGCGGTAAATTTCCGAGTGGAACGTACAACTTTTTCCGACCTTCCGGCTATGGAGGTCGCTGGGAAACTACACTTCCTACACAGGAAAAAAAGATCGGATTAAGCAAATTTCTGATAAAATATGAACGAACCAGAAATTCCGGTTCAAGTTACCAGAATTCTGTTCAAGTTAACGAGATTTCTAGTTAAGCAGAAATTTTCATTAGAAATTGGTTAACCAAATCATTTTTTCTATTTATTGACACGCTCGGGACATGTATGACACACCGATCTTCTCAATATTTATTGTGACCGTCACAGTTAGTGAATCCTTAGTGAATTAGTCATGAAACACTGCGTTATAACATATGTCTCCGTTTTCCAAATATTATTTATTGTATAAAACGTATTTCAACTGGAGAATAAATATTGAAAGAATTGAAAAAATCATGAACGTGAAAAAGCAACGACATGATGAATATGTCCGAACACGAGTTCGGACTCGCGCGTTCGCTATTTAATCCGCCGTTCGGTAACAATTCAACGCGTTTTATCGAGGCCGGGTAACTCTTATCGCGATTTGTCAGAGGTCGTTTATAACATGGCTGAGACATCCGTGCCGGGAAAACGCTTCCGTCTGTCTGTTTATCGCGCAGGAATGTTCCATTCCGCGACTCGCTACGATGTTCGAGTGCGTGCCACAAATTACCGGCGATCCAGTAATTATCGTTCGCGAACAAAAAGAAAGAATAAACAAAGAACGAAGAAAAGAACGAACTCGTATTTTAATCGGTGCGCAATTAAAATTTATTGGACTACACACGCGATACAATTTATAGTATCGGACCTTCCGCACTCGCGTTTATATTAATTCCGCGTGTAGAGCCGTAACTAGTATCGTAACTAGCTCGTATGCTCACGTACTCGGAATTCAAACGGATCTCCGCCTTATCGAGCCAGAAAATAGCAAAACGAACGCGTAATAAGTAACCGCACGGAAATAATATTTAACATATTAAACGTACTACGTATTACATGTACTTAACGCTTAATCACACTAATATTTTAAACTCGAATTTCAGTCTTCAAAGATTTGCTGCCGCAGCTAATACTTTTTTTCGTGATAATATAGATATACAGGGTGCGACGCCAAAATCCGGACAAATTATACATTTTTTCCAAACATATTTTTTATTGCAAAAACGAAAAGGTTTACAAAATTTTTTTAACCACATTGTTTGTAAGGCCATAAAGAACACATTTACTCAATATATCCCCCGCTTGCTTGAATGACTGCCTCCATTCTCGGTCTGAAGCGTGCGCAGGCGCGCTTTAATGTGTCACAGTCCATATCGGTGAATGCCGCTTCAATAGCGGCTCTCAATGATGCGACGTTTGGATGTCTGGACTTGTTCGTGACCCTTTCAACTACGCTCCATACATAGAAGTCCAAAGGATTCAAATCTGGGCTGTTGGGAACACAAAAGCAGGTTGCAGCGTTCAACTCGCTTTGTCCTGGCGGCTTCGGAAAGCATCTATCTCACTTTAATTGTGTAAGACTTGTAGCGGAGGTCCTCCTCGACGATTCGACGCATAGTTTTCTCGCTCACACCAACAACCGACGACAATTTTCGGATCGACTGCCCTGGATCCTCAAAAATCAGCTCCTGAGTCCGTTGAATGATGTCGGGCGTCCTGACAACGCGCTCCTTCGAGTGAATTTTCCTCGCCGGTGTTGCAAAATCTTCGTTGGACTTCTCCGACTCATTGTACTTTGCGATGACATCATACACAGTCGATCTCGGGTACCCGAAGAACCGAATGATTTCTGTCGCCGAGCGCTCAGCACGAACACTTTCGATAATCGCGGCTCTTCGGTTATACTCCGCACTTGATTTCAACATTGCGACTGTTTCGAGGTTATGATGGTTTAGTACATGCGTCAAGCTATTTGAATGTTAATCGCGACATCTACTAGTGGTATAGAACGGCGAAAATTTCAAATTGAATCTTGTCTGAATTTTGGCGCCGCACCCTGTAGACTGCATATCAAATTTGGAATTTGGATTTTAAAAATCTGACGACTTTGTTCTATCGCGAAAAGTTCTCCACTTGTTCGTTTCCTCGGTAAGGTCTATTTTGCTAAGAAAAATTTTGAACACATTTCTTAAAAATGTTTTAATGGCACATTTCACTGTTCATAAAATATAAGTAGCACATATAAAATGAAAGGGTAGTCGATTGCTGCAGATCTATTTCTCTGTCACAAAATTCTATAATTTCCACTATAAAATTATCTCCTTGTAGAGTGCGTGTGTAGATGCTCAACTGCAAAGCTGATCATACATGAAAGACCAGGTTCTTCTAAAGTACTAATAACCAATAATTAGACGGAGAAAAAACGAACGAGTGGAGAACTTTTCGCGATAGAAAAATCGTCAGATTTTAAAAATCCAAATTCCAAATTTCTCAACGCGAGTACCCGTCGTATCACCATCGGTATCTGTCCTGCAGTCACGGCACTGCGGCACGCAACAATTTTCGCGATTACTTCGCTACGACGTGATGCTAAGCAAGTCATTCGTTTCCATCGCAGCAACCACGCGAGCCCTTTAATAAGGTAGATAGCGCGTAATTACGCGCGATCAACATACCGGGGAATTGTCGGTGTTAACGCATGTCGCAGGATGCCGCGTATCGATAGCCTTCTCTTTCCCCTCCCATTAACTCATATGCGAATGCACGGATGCACGACTCTGCCTACTTACTTTGTACAGACAACGAAAAGGATGCGCTCCGACAACAATTTTCCCCCCTCGACGCGACGGATATTTATGCACGGTAATTACATGGGAATGACGCCCGATCGAGAAACGGGCGCGATTAAAATATCTAATTGAATGCGTGATTAACGAACGCTGTCAATTTGCTGTAATCGATTACGCGCCGGGACCACCGCGGGACTACTGAGACGCCAGGAGTTGCTTAACGCGGTTTCGCGGTGTCGGGAGTACGCACGACTTCCGATTTCTTCGTTATTAATTGACAGTGAGATCGAATTAACGAAGTTGCGCTACCGTTCCATTAATTCAGACACGCACGAGGGTCTCTCTCTCTCTCTCTCTTTCTCTCGCATTTTTAACGGTTTTCTTTGTTACTGAGTAACGATTACACCAATGAGAAGTGAAAAATTACACTGTCACGTCCATTAACCGTCATAAGACTCTTACATTTAGTGGTAGTAGGGTAAGGTGGAGGTAGGGTGAGTCGCGAACATCGTCCAAGCAAATTATAAAGACGAAAAGCTTCCGCCGATAAAAACGAAGCCGCACAATGTTACGCTTTGAGGGGGAATTTAAGAAGAGACATTCCCCCTGAAAGCGGCAGCGCGCGCACACGATTGTAAAAAATATTAGAGTATATTGAAACTAATGGAGGACGAAAGGGACGCGTACACAACGACGTTAAATATTCTTCAACATTAAGACTATCGACGTCACAACAATATTTACAAGCTAATGAACTCGCTCGAGAGAGATCTCGGCGAGTAAAAAATTTCCGTGCTGGCTTCCAATTAGAAGAAGAAAGGAAGGTGGAGACGAAGAGGGCTCAGGTCACGAATGAAAAGGTAGGCCTTCTCCCCGCGCACAGATTATCGTCCCTCCTGCAGCGGCTCGGTAATAAACCGCGCCGTAATTACATTAAATTTTTCCTCGCGGGTCGGCCGCGCCACATCAAAGGGAATAATATCGCGAACGACCTCCGCGGAAACTTGAATTTCAGTAGCAGCGATTACTTCGTCCAGACGAACGAGCGATCTGGTGGACTGACGGGCGGGGCGGGGGATAACGTGGAGAAAATTATAATGCCGATAAAACAAAGAAAACAACGCCGGAGACTTAGTTCTGTCCCCCTATATTCCCCCTTAATGTTTTATTTTCGCTCGAATTACACGCTTCGCGGACTTGATAAAAAGCGTCTCATGATGGTGCAATTTCTAGATTAAAGAGGCCACAAACTGTTTTACGAAATTGTCAGTGTGCGCGCGTGCACGCGACACGCCATTAAGAGGACTTTAATATACGTATGTGCCACGCGCGGGGCATGACGGGGAAGATTAAAAGCATCCTAAATGAAATGAAAATGCGGATAAATTAAAAACGCCGACCCTAATGTCTCCTTCTTCTTCTTCTTCTACAGCTGCTTGAGAGTCACAGAATAAGTGGTGCTTTAGAAACGCCAGGTTTTAATCTCGACTTATTCTCTGTCTATGTCGTCTGTCATGACATTATTTATTAAGAGAGAAACAAATAAGATATAAGACGAAAAATTCGGCAAGCAAAAAAATTAAAATAGTGGAAACAAGAGTCAAACTTAGATTCCTAGTCTCTCTGTCTCTCCCCTCTCTCTCCCCTTCTCCCTATTTCCTCCTCTCTCTCTCTCTCTCTCTCTCTCTCTCTCTCTCTCTCTCTCTCTCTCG
>NW_022639537.1:670133-680381 GCF_010583005.1 Odontomachus brunneus
TCTCTCTCTCTCTCTCTCTCTCTCTCTCTCTCTCTCTCTCTCTCTCTGTCTCTCGCAGTGTGAGAGTAGTCCAGTGCTTTTATCGTCTAGACTTTAATCAGCACATTGCAATTCGCGAAATTGAGATGTCTCAATTGGCGGAGACATTAATTATTAAAACGAACGAGCGGAAAACGAATCGCGTCGTTTCTCAAGACGGTAGCGTGAAGATTCCAGGAATGAGAAGAGGTTCGTAAGAGAGCTCGTAAGAGAAATGCGTTCGACGCGATAACGCGAACACGAAGTGAAGAAGCTCGAACACGTTGTACCGGGAAAATTACGAGGGCCGTCTCGTGCGTATCGCCGCGCGTCTTGACGGGAGATCTTAATTGGGTTTGTAAGACCCCGCGGAATGCGGACGACGGCTCTCTCGCGTAATTGTTTCCGCGCATACCTACGGTATGCCGCCATATATGCGCGAATCGTATAACTATAATCGCACGTTGGACTCTCTCTCCCTCCACCTCTCTCTCTCTCTCTCTCTTCCTCCTCCTTCTCCTTCTCCTCGCTTTAGACGTGAGATTTTTGTATGCTGCGAGAGCACTCGATGCGACCGACCAGCGAGATTAATATCTAAGACGATATAATTACTTTAATCTTCTCATCTAGAAATCATGCTTATACATTTAAGAGCGACTATTGAGAATTCGCCGTGAAATTAATATACGTATATGTAATTTAAGTCTTAAACAGGCATATGGACGATATCAATATGAACTAAGCATCCGTGCGAAAATAATTTAATAAAATAACATTGATTTTTCCCATATACTTGGGAATAGACTACGCACTCTTAGAGGACGGCTGATAACTAGATTGAAGGACAGAGATATGCTGAATCAAATACTTCCTCCGTTAGTATTCCAAGGCCCGTATTAATAATTATTACTTGAAACTTGTCTTAAATGAAATATTTAGATTGGAATGTAGAGTGAAATGAGAATCTTTCAGTTGAATCGCGATTATAGATACACAAATGTTACATATATGTTTCAACCGAAAAACTTGCCAAGTTCATAAATTAGTGTGGGTGAAGCTTGTCACTTAGAGCCGATTTCCGAATAGTAGTTTACAGCTAACTTAGTTTGAAGTTTAAACTCTGCTTAACATGTTCGCCAGCGCCACACATATGTGACGCACCAATCTCTCGCTTCAAGTGCATCTTTATTCAAAATTTTCGATTTTATTCGACATGTTCGCTACCAATGTATGTGTGTGACAACAATATTTTCTTTTGTGTATTCGCATATGTATAAATAGAGTCTGTTTTACACAATTACATGAAAACAAATTCAAAGTGATTTGTGGAAAGAATGCTCCAAATAAATCGTGGTAACGAATGTGTTGAACACATTATTGAAAAGGAGTTTAAATCAATATTGAACTCACTATTGAAAAATCGGTCTTTAGATCGATCATCCATTCGATATTTCGCTTTCGAAGCTGAAATCTGCGATTCGAGCAGGCTAACGCGAGAAACTTATTTCACACAGAGTTCGTAGACGTCGCTTCTCGACGAAGCACACAAGCGCGCCTACGCCCCCGTTTGCGTTCCTTGAGGTGGCCACGACCGTTCGACGATTAATCGCGGAATAGATCGCGATCCGCGGATTGACGGGCCAATCTCATAGAACAAGCGCTCATCTCGTAATTTACACCGTAAGAGGCTTACGCTCCGTAAGAACGGTCGTCCGTCGCCGAGCAGGGCGACCCATCTTTCCTCTTCCTTCTACTCCTGCTTCCCTTCATTCTCCTCTTCGTCCTTCTGCTAAGCCGCGCATTTAAATTCATTGAAGGCAGAAATACAACGTCGAATAAATCGCCACGATGTCAGGCGCGCTGAAATACGCCGCTTTGCATGCTGCGGCTCTCTTTCTCTCTCTCCCTGTCTCTCTCTCTCTCTCTCTCTCTCTCTCTCTCTTCTCTCTCTCTCTCTCTCTCTCTCTTGTTGCCTATATTATCCCGCACCGATGCTCCCGCGGGCGCTATCTCTATCTTCTACCCTGCGGCTCTCGAGGGAGCAAAATAGAATTCTCAGTTTCAATTCTACGACCTCTCTCTCTCTCTCTTTCTCTCTGCCTCTCCTCCCTTCCTCACGCGCCCTGGTATCTCCCCGGTTTTCTCCCTTCGTCTCGAGATAGTCCGAGACACTCGCCGTCGACCCTCGTCGAGAGCCATCGCCGCCGTCGTTCCGCCTCCGCTTTCTGCCCCTCCCGGGCAAATATTTTATCAGGCTCGATCGATACGCTGATACGATGATCTTCGAATTCCTCTGCGAGGCCTGTCCTTATCGCCGCCCGTGTATTGCGTGGGTAATGACAAGCTTGCCCGAGACGAGGCGATTGCAAGCGAGGGAGTCTCCCCGCGCGCATTCTCTCTCCGTCTATTTTTCGCCGGAAAATGCGTCCCACAGAAAGCGTCAAAGATTTCCTGGCATGGCACGTAATATTTTTGCCGCTCAAATTTTCGATGTACTCAACTTCATTCTCATATCGCACGTTAAGAATTGTTGGTCTTTAAAGGCGACTTTAATTTGCCCTTATGAAATCTCACAATGTATGAAGAAAATAAAAATTAGCCATGTGAGAAACCGTGAAAATGTATCGAAGGATGAGTCGGTGAGTCGGAAATCTTTATTCCTTCCACTGCTTTAGCGAATGTCAAATTAGAATCGCATTCGATCCATCGTGATAATTAAGTGTTACAGCAGGCGAACATCCAATTGTGTTGACACACAGCGCATACACACATACACATACACACACATACTTTCGTGCGTGTAGAAGTTGAAAACAAATTCCCTCCGTGCCTTCTGCTACTTTAGCAAGACACTCGCGTCGGAATCGCATTTGATGCATCATAGCAATTGAGGGTTAAAGGCAAACATCTCGTTGACGCGAAACACGTTTCGAAAATCCCTCCGGCTTCGATCATGACAGCGGAAAGCTCCGGCAGAGAGCGAGAACGAGCGGACGAGCGAGCCAGCGAGCGAGCGAGAGAAAGGGAATGTTCGATTCCTCGTTTTTGCGCGCGTTCAACACGCCATCGCGAGTTATTCCCGTCCGATTAATCCCTTCGTGCCCGGCAGCACCGTGATTGGCACGCACGATTGTAACGCGATGTTACGAGCTTCGAAAAGCGTCGGATTAATCTCGATGGGTGGATGGATGGATGGATGGATGGATGGCAGGCGGGCGGGCGGGCGAGCGAATGGACGAGTGGACGGGTGGACGAGCGGGCGGGTGCGATCGAGTTGATCATCCACGCGCGCACGCGAGATAATACGGCGACTTAATGACGATAATCAGTGGAAAGTGACTGTGAATTGTACGCACGCTCCTACGCATTTGGAAAACGTGATATTATACGCAACGCCGCGGTTGCGTGATGTGTTATTATTTCGTATGTTCTATATATCCTGGCATATATATTATCATTCCTCTCTATGTTGTCGTCATCATGTGTCCTCTCTATGTTTATCGCTATCTCTGTCCTTACTGATTTTGCCGTTGCGTCGTTATACCTCGGATATGTCCGTCGCGATTGACTCGTCACAAAAATCGAAAGTCGAGCTTCCTGCTCTGTTCTCGAAGGGCAAGTCGCGAAAATTGCCGAGAAAATCGATAATGCGAATAGAAATCCCTCTCGCCGTGTATCACGTTCGAGATATAAATTCGGGAATATTTTCCATGGGATATCTCTTCCATTAGTTTCGCGGGAACAAGCAAAGAATAGACGAGACTGCGCGGGCCTCAGGGCCAGGAGGACACGGGATATAATCCCGCTGTCACATGCAGACGTCGTCTTCTTTCCTCGCGTTTAGCGTGCGCGTTTCTTGGCCCTGTACCTCGTTAATGGGGCCGAGCCCCGTGCAAGTGACGTTCGGTTGAACGGCTTAATTATCAGCCGGCCGCGTGCGCTCGCGCGGCTTCTTCCGTAAGTGAGCGCCATTAGGCGACGCAGGTGTAATGAACTAGTCTAATGAGCGCGACCCGCAACTTCCTTCCTCGCTCTATTGCATCCCGATTATAATAACCTGCCGGTCGTCCGCGATCTTCGCGATCCTCGCTTCAATAATATCGTCGTAGTAGCAGGTTGTCGTCGTTATCGTGCTGGTGATGATCGTCATCGTCCAGCCGCATCACTGATTAGGTTACTCCGAAGTTTTACGGTATCAGCGTGAAGCCGAATTGCAAGTATGAAAACTTTCAGGAGAAGCTCGTCAGGTTTCAAAAATCACCGGCGCGCATGACGAGTTAAACAACCAAGCGAAATATTCCGCACTGCGCTTCTTATAAATATGCGATCCTATCTCTTTACTATACCTCATAATTGTACTTTTTATTTTAATTACATGATAATATTGCACTGTGATATTTTTGCTATTTTTGAGAAAAATTTGCTATGTTTCTTAACAAAATACTGACAGTCTATTCCTGCTATACTACTACTAGAAAAAACATAGTAAAATCGACAATAAATTCTATGTAAAAAAAAATCTGTTCTCTCTCTCTCTCTTTCTCTTTCTCTCTCCCATGTAAATCTAAAGCGAAATATTTGAGACGCGACTCGGTTTCCAGCAATGATGATTACGATAACATCCGGATTGACAATAATAATCGTGTGCAACTGAAAATGAATTTTTGTAAACATCATATATCGTTATTTCCTCGTTTGTGTTTTGCAGTTACGGCAAACCATCCACCGCAAAGACCGTGGATTCCACTGACAAGGCCCAACAGGACGAGACCAACATGTAAGTACACCATCGAGTCGTTCAGTTTAAAAGCGTTTCTCGAAGAGGAGACGGTCTCCCCTTAATTTGCGGAGGTATCAATCGCGGGTGTGAATGGATTTAATTCGCGTTGTAACTCACCGCCGGTGAAGCACTTTCACTGGCACTCGCGCGTTCTCCCGCGTTTATCCGGGCCGCGCGTTGAATCAATATACAGCATTTATTATTGTAACGCGTGTACGTACGTGGTGTTTTAACGGACGGCGGTAACGGGCGAGTCCGAGGGAAAACATATGGCCGCTCGTCGCTTACCCAATGGTGAGTAATGCAACATCGTGACAATCGCACGGGCCCTCGCAGATGCTGCACACCGCGGACGCAACGCGGCGCGGCACGTCGGTGAGTCAAAATACGAGACGTGGCGAATGCGTGCGCCGTAAAACAAATTGCGATTTACGTCGGCGGTAATAAATACACGCGCTGAGGCCACGTCGCGACACGACACGACACGCGCTCGACGCTATCGAATTTACTGAGGTCGTTACTTAACGCGTCGAACGGCCGAGATGGAACGCGAGCGTGTCCGGTACGTCGTACTTCTTCTCGTCGTTCCCGACGCACCAGGCTCTGAGTCTGATCAGTTCTCATTTTCATCATTACCATCAGAATATGTTCTCCCGTCGCAATAAAATTATTATACTCCGTTTGTGCTCATTTTCATTTCACAACTTATGTAAAATAATTGATTGGGAAGGATGGAAGTGAGTAAATGAATGAAATCATTTTCGAATTTCTCAAGGTTGTGTCTGAAAGTTGCGCTGGCGGGGTGCAATAATTTTTCAAACTCATGTTGTCACGTCAGCTGTGAAATGGTAGAAGGCGGAGAATCGATTTCTCGCGTGTCAGTCTCTTTCTGCGCGAGACAACGTGGCCAAACGAAAACCTCCGTTGATCGCCCACGTCTATTAAGGGTTCACGCTCGTGCTGAGGCTCGCGTAAATCCCGGAACCAGCGTAAATTCGCCTTAACGTACCCTCGCCGGACGACGTTGGGCAACTTGACCATCGGTCAACGCCGTCGCTGACGAGTTTCGCAGCCCCGAAGCGCCGCGTCCTACGTATACTACTCGCCGCGTTGCATCCCGCCGACGGCTATATACCGCACCATCTGGACAGATTTATTGCGGCGGCGGTGGCGGTAGTGGTGGTCGAGGTAGCAGGAAGGGTGAAAGAGGGAGAGAAGCGTACAAACGGCCGGCGCACCGCCGGTGGAGACTGCCGTCCAAAGGGAAGCCATTGTCGGCGCTGGACGCGATAAATCATTTCATTACGGTTTACGCTGTTCATTATTTACGAGATGGCCCCCGCGCGTTATACTCCGGCAATGTGTGCTCGCTGATGAGCTGTACCGTTCGTTAAATTATTTACCGTGTCGCAATATCTTCAAGAGAAGGCTCTCGAGGAGCCAGCGGAGAAACGCGTGTAAAGTTAACCCTATATTTTCATAATTTTATGAATTGATTAGAGTTTGCGAATCCCCAGCGAAGAGTTCTAGGATTCTCAATCTTAGATGAGAATCCATCAAGCTGGAGAGCTCTATTGGTTGCTTGCGAGATAATATATGACTAGCCCGATATTGCGAATTTTTCATATTTTTTGGGTTCACATTCGTTTGTCGAATACGTAACTAGTGTACGCGAGCCCGACGATACGTGCATTTACGATATAATTTATAATGACCACCGCGTGTAATATTCATTCTCGACTGCATCGAATCACTCTTCTGTCGGCCACGCGTGCGCAACGGTAACTGGTGGTTTATTAATGTTTAAAGACGCACTGCGGGAAATGGCTGATGATTTGGCGTATAGCTGACTTTTACACGAAAACATTACACTTTATTCCAAAGAGCGGCCCCATTACATTCTGGGTAAATTGCGGACGCTTCTGCTGCCAAGTACAGTCTTCTAAAACGCGCTCGTGTAATTCCCGCGAGCGAGCCTCTCACGTACTGGGTGTATCGTAAAGCACGCGGCAGTTGGAACAGAAACGCGTTCTCCCGAGTGAATTCGTAGGTGACCTTCTCTCTTCCTCTCCTTCTCCCTTTCCCAGCGGAAACTCGATTCGGGATACGCGAAACACGTATCTCTTCCATAATCCGCTATTATCGTTAAAATTAAAAGACCGATAAGCGAAAGTTTATTCGATATTGACTCAGAAGTATTATATTTCCGTTTGCTAATTACAGAAAGTTAATTAACGCGATCGCCGATAGAGCAATATCAGCATAATCTCACAAATCCTAATAATATATCCAATTATCGTATTACTAGTTATGATACAAGAATATAAAGAGTATCGAGAGAAGAAATATTTAAAGAATAGTAAATATTTCAGGCACCATATGACATATTTACTTGAATCTAAATCCTTTGATCTGAGTAGAAGAAACGATTGCTTTTCCGTGAAGATCTTTTGAAGGTCTTAAGAAAATGTATATTCTCTTCTTTGACAAATATTTTACTAGTATAAGTAAAAACGTTATCAGTATCCACCGGTTTATTATTTCTTAGATGTTTTCCGTCGTTACAGCTTTGCCATCACAACTGCAATTTACACGAATGTCGCGGAAGATACCGACGATCGTCTAATTATTAGACACACCGACGGTGTGTCTAATAATCGCGAACGATCGGATCGCTTAGACTTTCACCAGAAAAGAGGGACTCCGCTCTCTTGTCGCCGTGGCGGCTCTTCATCACAGCACACCTTGTATATCCCGCGGGAAATCCGGTGTACGGTAAAGACGCGTCGGATTAGAACGCAGGCGTATTATTAGTAAATGGCCGTGATCGAATATTGTGCGCGCCGCGTGCTTGGGAGCGTACGTATTATATGAGAAAAGGAGGGGGAGGGAGAAAAGACGATTCATCGCCCTAACAAACGCAACGCGCGCGCGCGCGCGCGCGGCATCGTTACGATGGACTCGCCACGAATTACGACGGAGAGTTGTAATCGCTCAATGCCGCATTCGCAGCGAGGCTGCCACTTTACGAATACGGCGATTTAGGAATGCGGGCGCGAGCGAGGAGAGCGAACGAGCGATTACGCGAGCACGCTTAAAACCAATTTCTCGGCTGGGAATCGCCGTAATTATCGTGGGCGACGTTACGATTCGCCATATTACAATCGGGGTAGGTCGGCCTCGACTGCTGCCGCTGTCATCGTCCCCGTTAACTGCGCGACCGGCTGAATTGTTCTCGTGCCCGCGTTCACGCTGCGGAACGCGCGGAATTATACGGAATCTCTGTCGCTTGTGATAGGTCGACGCGTACGTGCGATCCCGCGGAATGACGCCGACGTCATCGTCTTCGTATCGTCCGAGATCAAATCTCGCGGGTGGCATCTTAGCAGGCGGACTTTTTCGACAAGTTTCGGGAGGATTAAGTGAATACCATGCTTTAAAACTTCAAAATTACAAATACTTTTATATAATAAATGAAAGTACAAAAATAAAATTGGAGCACTGCGTAATGCAGACGACAAAAAGTTTCAACAGTGATATCTTGAGTTAATGTTTATTTGAGTTTATCTACAAAAGTCTTGGAGTTTATATACTGAAACGTGTGTTTGCCCCTCTCAGGAAAATTTCAAAGAATATTGCTGTACAACTGAACCTTAGAAATGTACGAAAAGTTTGCAGAAAAATTTTTATATATGCATGGTTATGTTTTCCATTAAATATGCTAAAACGAAACAACAAATATATATATACTATTCGGCAACTTTTTCTTACTATTACTTTACATATTTCGCATTTGCGTTTGATATATTCCACGTGACCTTAGAAAAGCATGTCGATCATCCCGCTCCCTGATAAGGAAATTTTGCAACACATATCTCGCGAAGTAACGTGTGCTTAAACTTGTGCACTTGTTTGAGAATTAAGATTCGTACGAAACCAAATTAATAAATGCAAAAAACCAATTACGAATTATCTCAAACAAATGGATATTTCTCAAAAGTGCAACTATGACAAGTTCCCTTTCGATATAAACCTCGTTGATATTTTATCTCAACAATTATGTAGCGCGAGGGACCCGAACGAAAACCGATTGGGTGCGTCCGGACAAAAATCAAGCGTGCTGTGTTCAAGGGATCATTTTAATTCGTAATCTTCCTCTTGGTGTACAGAAAACTTGTCGTTTGCGGATGCGCGCCGAAGTTTCGCACAAAGTAGCGTGAAATACCGTAACGTCTGCACGACGATGGTAGCGACGTTCGCGACAGGTCCGCGCTGAATTACTTCTCGCGTCTCACGACTAGCCGGACAATCATACTTATTACGGTCCGTGCACGGCCGAGTCGGCTTCCTCTCGAGACAGAGCAATTACGCGCCAATTACCATTCCGATGCTCGTAAGAGCGCGCGATTATATTCTTATTAGAAATTATTATTGCGGCCGCGGTAATCATTACCGCGTTGCGACGCCACTTTTGTCGCTGTCGTCGTCGATGCGGCATTATACGAGCATGCACGATACTATCGCGCCGTGACGTTAGTTATTTGTTAGTTAATATCGCGCGGCTCGTTATTCTTGCGTCCGTCCTCTCTCGATCTCTCCGCGAAAGAAGGGGAAAAATCGTCACATGCAATTCGTGATGATTTTGCAGCATGGATTCTTTTTCACGGAGAGAATTTTATAGTAAGAATTACAATTGGATTTTATAACCGAGAGAAATAAATTGATATTCTGCAGTAATTCATTATCCTTTCATTTCATGTGCTACTTAGATTTTAGGAACTGAGATATGCTGTTAAAACATTTACTATGTTTTAAGCGAAATTTACTATGTTCTTTAGCAAGGTAGATAACCGTACTGACAGTCTACTGTCTACTGGAAAAACGTAGCAAAATTGAAAAGAATTTATATGAAAGAGAAAAGAAACTATAATATTTTCTCCGTGTTGGAGGAAGCAAATGAAAGCTCGCGGTACAAATTTTGTTTTCTTTTTTTTTTTACGAAAGAAAGTGCTTCGCGAAATTTTTGCTAAGCGATTTTTACTCAAGACAATTTGTCAGGATCATCTTAATCTCTTTTTCTTTTTTTACAAGGGTTTAGACCGAAGTCTACATCGCATAGCTCGTGTAAGCCATAAAAATGCTTCCAGCGATAACATATGTTGTAAGAGATCGCTGAATGTATGAGCATACTAAAGAGAAAAAAAGGAAGCCGCGTATCTCGCGGAAACGCGCGTTACTTCTCTCATATTGCAGGAATACGTGCGCGTTTAGAGGCGAGCTTTCGCTTCATCGATTTATATATCACCGCGTCTCTCTTCTCGCGCCTGTTCATATACACGTGAAAGTCACCTAGGATCGACCGCGACATCTCGATCTATGAATAACTCCCGCGGGAGGCGCTTTCTCTCTCTCTCTCTCTCTCTCTCTCTCTCTCTCTCTCTCTCTCTCTC
>NW_022639537.1:680401-698287 GCF_010583005.1 Odontomachus brunneus
TCTCTCTCTCTCTCTCTCTCTCTCTCTCTCTCTCTCTCTCTCTCTCTCTCTCTCTCTCTCTCTCTCTCGTTACTCCACTCTGTTGGGTATATACAGGATACAACTAGGTCGGCCTCGGGAATTTCGACGTAGTTCGCCAATTATTCGTGGCAGATTTTTACGCTGTAAATATCCTGGCGGCGAGAGAACCGCGGAGGTCGCGGTAATACCGATTTACGAGCGAAACTATTTCGGCGTACAGCTGCAGGTTGTTGCGCCGCAAAGTCGCTTATTTATCGTCAGTGGAATTTTCGCGGTTGATCCGACTTGGAAATTTCGTTCGACTCGCGGCGAGCGTCTAGGTTTGCCACGACCGGCGAAATTTCGCACGGTGATCCGTGAGTTACATCACATGCTCCCGTACTTTCGAGGGTGAAGCATCTAATTATCGACGTCCTCTTTAGTCATCGGTGGTCATCCAGAGAAACTTGATTTTTCTTACAACCAGCAGCAACTGTTTATAGTTTTCGTTGTGAAGTTCTCTTTTAAAATTATCGAATGCAGGCAAGAAATTTAACTGTGCTAGCCGCAAGAAAACTACCCACTTTTTCTACGTAGGGAGAGAACATTATATAATCTTTTTTTTCTTTTCATATAAATTTTTTTAAAATTTTATTATATTTTTGATAGTGCAGGAATAAACTGTCAATAAAATCTATCCTATTAATTGTAAGAAATATGGTAACAATTTTAATAATACATTTCTCACGTGGTTCCTAAAATATAAATAGCACGTATGAGAAATAAAAGGATAATAAATTACTACAGAATGTCAATCTATTCCTTGGTTATAAAATCTTATAGTAATTTTTGCTTTAAAACTCTCTCCGTGTAGAGTACAAATACTGACTAATAGCGAATTCGGTAGCTTGCACTAAGTGCGCACTAAGGCTTGTTTACAGTACATTCATATATTTAAGATCGTGTCTTAAATATATATTTAAAAACATTTTAGCTAATAAAATGATTCGTACGGATGTTATACATATCATATTACTGGTTAAAAATATTTGAGAATTTATTTAAGATAATCTTTAAATATATTAACATATTATGAACGAACCTTAGTGCGCACTCAGTGCGCGCTAGTGCAAGCAACCGAATTCGCTGTAAGGGAATCAATAATTTAGTGTTTCACTCCTACCAAAAGTGAGCAAATGACATTTATCGTTTTGACCCAATAATAGAATCCTACATCTCGTGAGAAATCCAAATATAAATATCTCGTGTTTCCCACTTTGAAAGAAAATTTATTCCGAGAGAACTTTAGTTTGATATAAGACACGCGATACCGCGAGTTCGATAATTTTCACGTCACATTCTGGCCATTTGTCGAGCGGGGACACCCGGTATAAAGCGCCATCCGGCACGCGAGGAGAGAGAGAGGGAGAGGGAGAATAAGAGAGCCGCGGCTTCTCGTGTGTGTAAATTAGGTAACCTGTGTTCGGCTCTCTCTCTCTCTCTCTCTCTCTCTCTCTCTCTCTCTCTCTCTTCTCTTCTGCTCTCGGACTGGTTTGGCGACTCTTGGGGTAGGTCGTGGCGTGGCGTAAGCGTAGCCGCTACGTGCGGCATCGCTGACCTCGCTGGATGCTGCCGAGTCGCGCGAGCTAGTCGTGAATGGAACACCGAGCCGCCGCTTCCACGCGCTGCCATTGACTGCCGCCGTTCTGCCTTCTTCCGAGGCGGCGGTCAGCGCCCACGCCTCGTTTCACGCGAGATAAAAGCAAGCTTCTCCTTGTTCGCAACCGAGCATCGTGAAACATGAGAGAGCAGCCTCTACACTTCCGACAGATCCCCGATGTCAGCTCTCCGTACGATCGGCTGTTTATTTTTATTTATTCGCGTATAAGTCGTCCGTAGCACAACGTATCGTATACATAAAATGCGAGAGATATTGCGCGAAAGACGGAAGTAGGATAAAGGCATCTTGTTATTATATAGAGTATGAATAGTTGAGTGCCGAGAAAATTCGGAACAATGGGAACGCTACTCTCGAATAGGATGTAAGCAAAACACGGGAAGCAATTTTTTAGGAGCATTTCGTAATATTAAATAGCTTCCCATAGCATTTCTCGATCGTTCCTCTGCGTTGCGTGCAAATTTTTTTGTATTTCATAGTTTGTATACTTCAAATATATTATACCATCTATATTTTTAAACATCACATTATTATCAAAATTTTTTCAATTTTACTATGTTTCTAGTAGTACAAGAATAAATTTATATAGAGAGAAAAATATCTAAAAAATTTAAAAAAAAGAAATACACTTGGTGGGTGCTAACCATATTAATTTAAATCTAAATTCTATTATTTAAATAAAATAAGCATACATGTTTTCATTAAAACTAAGAAACTTTTTAGACGCTTTATATTTCTTTGTTTGACAAATATTTTTTTCAATATAAAAAGTATATTAGTATAAATAAATATATTATTAGTAACTACCGCGTAAATATTCTTTAATTTTTTAGACACTTCTCTCAATAAACAGTAAAGTCTTACATCTTGCTGAAAAACAGTAAATTTGGTAAGAAATATCGGAATTTTTTTTTAATAGCACACATTGCAATTCCTGAAATATATGAATTATACACACAAAATGTATAATATGAAATGAAAAAATAATCGCAGAATATTGATCTGTTTCTCGATTATGAAATTTTATAGTAATTTTTATTACAAGATTTTTTCTATGTCAATAACTAAAGAGAATGTTAATAATTGGGTATTTCACCCTGTATCTCAATAGTCACAGCCAAGATTTTCAGGGGAAAACGCGTTCTTTTGAAATTTCCGAAATGATTATTTGGCTGAAAATAATAATTGCGCCTTTTTGCGTTAATTGCTTAGAGTAACTCTTAGTATTTATGATTCGCACGACCCTTCGCTCGCCAAACGCGAGAGAGCTTTCTGGATATATTGAAATTAACAGACGGTAGAGTAGCTCGCAGTGGATCCTTCCCTCTGTGTATCTGTCGTTTGCTCGTGCCTTCAGTCGAAGAGGGAAGTTCCGGAAGTGCTCCTTCGAGCATATTCCTCCGAGCAGCTAAAACACTTGGCAGATTAAAGTGATTAACAGGTTGGCTGCCGGCCCCTTTCGAAGCTCTCCCTCGGCAGCTATTCGCTATTTGCCGGCGACCGTGCCCCGAGCACTCGCTCGTCGAACTTTAGTTTACGACTTGCGGCATACCTTCTCGTCGCCGTCATCATCTTACCCCAGCAAGTTTGCCCGAACACGGCCCGGCACGAATACTTTTGCCGTTCAGTCAAACCGCTGAGAATATTCGCTCGGTTATTATCGACTTTCTGTGGTCACGATTGAAGTTAAAACCCCGCACCTCTGAGGCGCGCGACTGAATTTATCGCATCCCCAAAGAAGAAGATATGGTGACGTCTGTCACACAAGTGACAGCTATACGAGTTGCGTATATAGAATTAATGTATACAGTAAGGTAAATACCAACGAGTCGCGCGACGGTAAGGAAGAAGCGTAGATAGATATAATTAATATCGCTCGCGAAACTTGTTTGACTTAGTTCGCTACCAATAAATACGCTGTACTTGGAGAAGCGATCAGGTTTAGCTACTTCGGGGAGATATGATCGTAGATCGCAGCGATGTGTATACTATAACTATTCGGTAACTTTGGTCATTATCAGTTTAGATCGGTAATCCACGGATTAGGCTAAATCCTCTTCGAAATTGGTATTACATGAATACGAAGCTGCTGAAAAAGCCGCACATGCCGTCGCGTCAATACAACGAAGCCGAACAGAACCTCAATTTTGCGAAAAGTAGCAGCTTGCTGTAATCGTCACTTACACAGCCTCACATTTTATATCTGCCCGTAATTCAAATTTTTATGAAACTGCATAATCTATTTTTTCATTTCTTTTCTTTTTTTTGCTAAAGCTTTGAAGAAAATTACCTTTGCGTAAATTATCTTCGCGTAAATACATACGGGAGCCCCGTTAAAACATCGACGCGGGAATCCAAAGTCTGTTATTAACTTTCTTATCGTATCATAGTCGACATGAGCTCGCTAAGAAGAACACTGCTCGAATCCAAATATGTGTGTATGTGTGTGTGTCATTGTCTACGTCTTGTCGGAGTTAACAACAGGCGGAGGAGGAACGACGGGATGCCCATTAACGACACATATCTCACGCGAGATCAACCTCGAATAATGTCCTCTTAAATACGCTATCGACGTCGGCGAATGCCGCATGAGACTCGTCGACGCTGTGTTAACAACCGCTCGAATGTGCCTCGTGCCCCGCTCCGAGGAAAACGAATCGGCGAATCGTTAACGATCGTATTTATCGCGGCGATTAAAAAACCCCCTATCGGCCGAGTTTATCGCCGCACGTCGAGAACGGATAATTAAAGATTAAAAGCGTTCGCGCTGAGCGCACCGCCAAGGAGCGCCGCGCGCGCGCGCGCGCAACTATATTGTATAATTAATGTTATCTTACATTTCATGTTATCTCGCGTTTTATATCTCGCGCATCGGTGCGCCCGCGTAAAAAATCGGGAGCGACTTTGCTACCTCATTAGACACATGTCGCCGTTGAACTAGCGTATTCATTCTATACTCATTATGATATTCTTAATCGGATTTCTACACGGAGAAAAACAATTTTGCTCTTTTAACAAAATCGTCGTTGCAACTGTATATTGGTAGTGACATCAAAAAAATTTAGTTGACGTAACTAATTTTACAAATTACTCGTTATCAGAGCAGAAGTAGTTTCGTTGCCAGGACAGAACAAATTTGTTGAGTGTATTTGTCCTAAGAATCACATTAATTTGCTATTGATGTAAAATAATGTATCCTTAGCAAACTTATTTGCTATCGAAGCAAAACTGCAACTGTTTATATAAATCCATCATGGTTCTTATAGCAAAATAATTTGTAGGTTCAGCAAATTATATCCAGCAAATAGTGATTAGTACTTTTAGCAAATCTTTTTGCTGTCCATATAATAACAAAAAGATTTTGCTAGACCAGCAGAAAATTTGTTGGGCCAGCAAATTATTTTTCTCCGTGTAGTTTTCACGAGAACCTTTACGCCGAAGACTTTCTGCCGTTATGAAAATTTCTCTAACCCTCGAACAAAGCCGGAATAAGTACAAATATACTATATAAACAGATTCTGTTGGTAAATAGTCTAAAGTAAGAAAAACATAATCAGCCTAGTTGCGGATATTAGTGGGATTAATCTTCATTTAAGTCACGAAGACAATTTTTGCGTTATCACACACATACATTTATAACAATGTGATTGTTAATTTGAATGTGTTAGTTTTAAATGGACATTAACTTCTTTCTCTATGTACGAAGAATCGTACATTTTACTCGTACGAGATTGATAGTTGGGAATTTAAAGAAATTACAAACAAAAATAATTCTCCGTTCTTGATTTATTTTTGTACTCGATGAAGTCGTCTTCCCGTTTGTACTCGTCGCACGATTCTTTCTACGGAAAAGCGTCCTCTTATACGATTTATCGTAATTCTTTTTAAGTCTAAAGATACTGATTAACATATAGTATATACTTAGTCCTATCAATACAACCACCACACTTTCAGGTGCGCGCACGCGTTATTGGATTGCGATGAATACCGCAGCACAATTATTTATACATACATACACACACACACACACTCTCTCTCTCTCTCTCTCTCTCTCTCTCTCTCCTTCTCTGCACGAGTACAACGGCGCAGCCGGGTTTGCCCCCGATACGTTCACGTTCGCGGTAATGGAACCGCTGATTTACTGGTTTAGCTCGGCCGTCTATCGCCTGGCCACGGTTCAAATTAGCTCCAGCGTATCGGCACACCGAGATGTGTTCTTCGAGAGCGCCGTAACCGGCCGGAGGCTCGCCCGAAATCGCGCATGCCGGGTATCCAGCCCGAGCAGGACGAACATCGCGTGTTAACCGAAGTTTAAAAATAAAAAAACCAGTTCTGTTTGTTCCGCGTTTGTCGACTCGATCGAGCTGACGGCGCGGGCAATCTCACCGTTAACGAATTGCAACCCACCGAGACGTCGGCTTTAATTTAACTCGAAATCGGACGGGATCGCACTCGCGATGATGTTCCCGCGTGTATCCTCTCGGAAACTCGGAATCCTCTCTCTATTGTAGATGTCATATGCGTATATTCGCATTGGAACAACGCGAAATGGATGCGGCGAACGATCGACCGGAGCCGGTTTCGCTGAAAGCAGCAAGTCGACGTGGAAGGCAGAGTATGAGCGTCTCGCAACGCGACACTTCGCACTTGATTCATCGCGTTCGCGCTCTAATCACGGTATTATACCGCGCGGTGGGATAACTTTGCGAAGTCGCGCGGCAAGTGAGACGAGACGAGACAACACGAGACGAGACGAGATGAGGCGAGACGAGGCAAGGCGAAGCGAGAGATGTCGGGAATTTATGTAGACAACCCGGCGACATCGGGAAGACAGCTCGCTTTATGCTGATCCTCTTATCCCAACCCCGCCTGCTTCGCACGCGCGGTCGCCTCAGCGTCTACCTCCGCTACGGAGGAAGGGAGGTACTTACGTACGTACGTACGTACGTCTGCTCGCGTTTACGAGAGACGAGGCTCTCGCGAAACGGCTTTCCGCCCGCCACGGAAACCCGAAGAAAATGGAACATGGCGGTTCCCGAGTTGAGCCACGAACACGCGCGAGAGAGAGAGAGAGAGAGAGAGAGACGATCTGCAACGTAGCCGTGAATCGAAATCGCGAAAGAAACGAGCGTCGCTCTTTCTGCTTGCGTTACACGCGACGCGAGACAGAATTTATGAGCGTAGAATTTGACTCCGAGATAGTGGCAAAGTAACGGAAATGAACGATGTAAAATAACGATGATTGAAAAGATCCCGGTGGCGAAGGGAACGAAAGACACACGAAGATTTCGTTTATTTCGTTTTTTTTTTCGTTTGTTTGATTATTGAACGAAAAAACGATGCGTCGAGACGCGTTGCAACGTGAAAGGTGCGAGAATTTAGTACGCTATTGGTAAAACCGATTATCCCGCGGAAGTCGCGCGCAAAACGATCGATCAACATCGCGATGGTCAATCATTTGTACTCGAGCCACCAGCTCTACGGCTGGCCCGTGAGATTCTCGCGCGCTTACCGTGTAGTTTGCGTCGCTGCAACAAGTTGTCGCGACTTATCTCTGTGTTGCCTTGTATTATAAATTAGAATATAAAGTCTACATTTTATATAGAGGCGATGTACAAGACGTCGGAATTCTACTTGCAGCTTCATGCACCATGTAATGCGTAAAAACACCGGGACATTTGTATGCGTACGCGCATACGTCTACGGGTGTAGTTCCGGTTCTTCGGATGTGTTTCCCTACGAGTGAACTTGTATATAAAAATGTATATAAATATATATATAAATATAAATATATATAAATATATTATAAATATTATAAATATATAAATATATATAAATATATTATAAATATATATTATAATATATATATAAATATATAAATATATATATAAATATATATATAAATGTATATAAATGTGTATAAATATATATATATATATATATATATATATATATATATTTAGTCCACAGAGAAACGCAAGTTTCTCACGATTGCGCGGCGAGAAGACAGGGAAAAAGTGTGCGAATCATTAGGATCCAAATCGTTACGGTACACAGTTGTACACGGCGAGACGTGTGGTTCGCTGTTACAGGTATCTTCACGGTGATGTGCTACAACGTGTTGTGTGACAAGTACGCCACGCGACAGATGTACGGCTACTGTCCGAGCTGGGCGTTAGACTGGGAGTACCGGAAGAAGGGCATCCTCGATGAAATACGCCATTACGCCGCGGACATCATCAGCCTGCAGGAGGTCGAGACGGACCAATTCTACAACTTCTTCCTGCCGGAGCTCAAGCACGACGGCTACGACGGCATATTCTCGCCCAAGTCCCGGGCGAAGACGATGGCGGAGAATGATCGCAAATACGTCGACGGTTGCGCCATTTTTTACAGGACCGCCAAGTAAGCGCATTCCTACATTTCTCTTGATTCGTACGGTATAACAAGGCTGCCTGTGTGTGTGCGCGTGTATATATATAGTAGGTTGCAAAACGGTTTGGACACAATAAAGTTGGAAGCTCACCAAACTGTTAAAATTGAGGATCATTACCAAAGGGCTTAGGCAATAATAATATTATTAATAATGTAATTAAAAGAACTAAATATAGCATTATTCATAATAGTAATTAATAATACAATTATTTAATAATACAATTATTGAGTTAGGTTATCACACAAATACAGTAATGACGCTCTCGTCGGCGATACGTCGATCAATATTAAGAGGCGTAATAATTTAATTAACGCACACATGAAGATATAGAAAATGCAATCAGATGTAGTACAGTTATCGATCACGCGTGATTATGAATGTTTTGTCAACAAATTTACCGTGAAATTATTGGAACCAGACATCCACATATCCAGAAATCCACACACACACCTGCATATCCAGACACCCACATACCCAGATACTCACACACCCAGACATGCATACATTTACCTACACGCGCGCACACACACACACATTTTTGTAATTTCTGGCTAAACAAACTTTCCTGGAAACTAATTGACAGAACAAAATTTCAAATCGGATAACTGAATAGAAATCAGACGGAAATCTTACATTTTGATATTCAATTATTGCGTCAGAAAATATCGCCGTTGTATCGCCAAACTACAATTGCAAAGCTGGCAGGCTTCGCTTATCACGAGCGATATCAGGGAAGCAGCAGTGGTAGTGACAACGACGGCGTGTCTCGTCTCGCGAAGCGCGACATTTAATTCCAAAAGGGACGAAAGACGCATCCGCTCGTAATTTAACAAAGCGTCGCGCGCATGTCTGGCGTGTAATAACGTCATGGTAATCCAATATCGCGTCAGATAGTAAACGCGCGTCGTAAATCGCCGGCCTCAGTGTTTAATAGAAAAGCGGTCGTGCCGCTTTCGTGAACGTATATCTCCTCGTATTTGGCGAATAAATTAACTAGAAATCGTTGAATCTTTCCTTCCTATCTCCTTCTTCAGTGATCAAAATTTCTGGTCAATTACTGACCATATTTCAGCTTATTTTTTATTCACCAACGCGAAACGATTTTCATGTCGACACGAAACGACTTCTCATAATTTCGCAACGTCGCGTCTATTTCCTTCGACTTTCTCGGCATACATGGACACGATATTTCTGACTTCAATGAAGTTTCCCAAGTGCACACTCACACGATGTCAGAATTATTGGCGCACAGCGAGAGACGACATCGATACGCGGAGAAATTGCCTTCACCGCACCGTACCGTGCTCCGACGCGATGTACGGTCGAACGTCGCAGTTGCCCGCGCGCGGCTTCTATGACGCATTAATCATCGCCGGCCACGCTGCGAGATATCTATTTCGACTAATGCTTATTTTCAATGTATCTCGACGTAATGGCAGGTCCACGATATCGCCGCGCTGTGCTGTGCTGCGACGCGCTCCGGGCTATCGAGCGTGACGATTAATGCGAGCGTATGCATATGTCGCGCGACCCGCGTAACGGTCTCTTTATAGTCCATCGTCGTAAATAATCCGTGAAGTAAATGCCTCTCTGTGACAATATTAAGGTCGATGGAGCGAATGCATGTGTCTGTCTGTGGGTGCCCCTTCTTCCTCCCATTCTCTCTCCCTCCATTGGCAAACCCGCTTAAACGACATACCGCGGTCGTCTTAACTTGCCGCCGCGTCATTTGCAGTGTTAAACATTGCCGCGTCAATCGGAAGGGTTCATAACTCGAGATTAACGTCAAGATGAGAAGAGCAAAACCTTCGCGAATGTGTCGGCCGATTGTTTTTATGTGAAACTGTAATCGAGGTAAAGAAAGGATATATATCGATTTGACCGAACATAAATGTCTGAGGAGTCCTCTCTGTTCATGTATTAATATATCTTTTAAATTAAATTTAGGATCAAAACAAGGATAATCGTAGTATCAGCGAGTTCGCGCTTCAAGTCTTGACAATTCGAAAAAAGATCATATCTTTAACTTTTCGTGTGCAATCATATTTTTTGGAATACGCAGTACAACTTGGATTTGTCAGACAATTTTGAACTGCCACACATGATTTTGTTTAAAATCAATATTTTTGAGTAAAACGTTTGTTTTCCAGAGATATAGAAAAGCTTCAGCTACACTGAGAGAAAAAATATCTAAAAAATAATAAATATTTATTTGGCAGGCATACAGAGAGAACGATTTGGTTGAATGAAATAAACATTTTTTTGAAATAGTTCAAATGAATTTTTTTATTGATCGAACAAAATTTTGTTTGACGCAACAAAAATATTTATTTGCAGCTAAGTTCCAAAGAAATATTTTTGTTATGTCAACCAAATAATTCGTTTGAACTATTCCAAAGAAACGTTTATTTGATTGAACAAATCGTTCTCTCTGAGTGCACTAATTTGACATATTTAGTTAAATCTAAATTCTTTTATTTAAATAGAAAAAACAATTGCTTTTTTTCGAGAAAAGCTAAAGTTTTCATAAAGTTCTAAGAAAAGCTAAATTTCGTGAAGTTCTAAGAAAATGTATTAGGTGTACAAATAAGTTCGCCTTTACATTCAATCAATTATAATTCTGTTTTACATTAATATTTTTCCTTCCGTTTTGAGGTTTTAAAAAATGTTGACTTTTTAAACGCATCATATAACTTGACTCTACTTGCGACATAATCTCAAAAAACAGTAGTTTACACCACCTTTTTCTTAGAAAGAGCATGTTAGGTTTTATATTCTTTTCGCTTTCCAACTATCGCGTTTATCGCGTTCGTCTGATCAAACACGGCCTGTACTACTGCGAAACGCACAAGGTCGCGTATAATTCCTCTCTGTCTCAGTCCTTCCCCTTTCTCTTTCTCTTCGTCTCGCTATCGGTCGACGATGAGGGGGAAAAAGGCAGGGAAAGAGCTTATGGTCGCTTTTATGACTTGCAAAGACGCGGCTGTCGATTTCAATCCAGCCGCAACACGACCAAATCGACCGAACCGAATCAGCGGCGCGACCGACTCGCGCGATGAGCATAAAGTTTGACTAGCTTTCAATTTCCGCCTTCGGCGCACTCGCCCCTCAATCATTCTCAGCTTTATTGCCTCCCCTCGTCGAGGTTATACGATCGTCACATCAAGGTGCCGCTACTTAAAAACGAGAAGAAAATAGGGAGAGAGGAAGGACGGAGAAATCGTAAGACTCAAAGTTACGCGTGCGTTCTTTCGCAGGTTCTTTTACTGTTAAAAATTCTACGAATCATCAGACGTAATAAATATCCTTCGAACGCGTCGGCTTCACTCCCTTGTGATATGAGAACTGAGCCTAAGGAGGAGAATCACTAAGAAAAATCTGTTGGTTATTAGAAGAAAAGCACGTTTGCTGTTTGATAATCGTTAAGAAAACATATCGAACAGTCACTGTTGCAAATCATTCCCTATCATTTATCATCTTAACAAACATACATTACCTGAGATATAAATCATACATTTGTTTTCGTCTATTTAGATTAGGTTAGTTATATCTCCATTACAGAATGTATATTACTTAAAGCAACAAATTGAAAGTAACAGATTATTTGTTCTCATTATGAGGTCATTTACTGCCCCATATCAACAAGCCATATCTTGCTATTTTGTTAAATTAGCAAAACTTTTCTCTCAGTAAAGGAGAAGAAGTAGGGAATATGTCTCCGTAAGAAGACACGTAATTACAATCGCGAGTGAAGTACTTTCGTTCTCGAGGGTTCGCGTTGGAGTTTGCAACAAAATCGCCAAAAAGAGCGAATTGTGAGGCGCGATCGAATTGTGTTCGAGCGGTTCGAAATGAAGATGTATATTCGAGCCTCAAGTTCAGACAATTCGCGAACGGCCCAAACGAAATAAGCGGCCAAGTCTTCGAGTTCATTCGGCTCCATGGGTGAACGTGTTTTCGTCGCAATTCTCCCTCCCTCCCTCCCTCTCGTTCTTCCTCTCGTTCTTTCTTCTTAAGCAACTGCGAATGACGTTGATTCAATCTTGTTTACGGCCCACGGAGAGAAGAAGTCGGCAAAGGGCAGGAGGCAGGAGTGGATGATGGCTCGTAATGGGTATTCAGCGAAGCATATATTTCTCAGGCATATATGTGCCGCACATATCCGCCGTGCAGGCGGCACGAAGACGGCGAGGTGGAGGAGAGAAGGAAGCCCAAGTATTCTACATCGCGTACGTGATACGCCTTTCTCACGAGTGCTGGCCGCTCACGACGAAAATCGTCCGGCACGACGACGACGACGAGAACGACGGTGACGCTCGCGTCTCGTATCCACGTCGTGTCGCACGCTCACCCCGACCCTTCCACGTCACCCCGCGGCGAAATTGTGCTTCGCCGGCCGTTTACCGGGACTTATGCCGAGCGACCGATTCCTCCCCATACATAGTCTCGTCTGGAATTTCTCTAGTCAGAGTTAGAACTAAAGTATGACGATTGCTCTGCATCCTGTTTGCTGTTTTTAGGGTTGACGTGAGTGGGAGAAAAGAAGAGAGACTCTTGAAAAGAAGCTCTGAATGTATGAAGCACGTTGCAACTTCTCTCTCACTCACTCACTTCCTCTCTACAAGTGGCGGACGATTTAACTCTGATTTCAGGAACTCTAGTTTCACCATTTGTGGCTCGAATCGCGTCGAAGCTAACGCACACTACTTGCCACGACTCCAACGCGATGCGATTAATCGTTTCGGGCGTCTCTCCCGCATGCAATTCTATCAGCGAACGCGGGAAAGACGGATATCGTCGAGATCTTTCGTTTGACAGTCGGATTATTACTACACGGAGAGAATATTATAGTTTTTAGTCTTGTTTTTAAATTTTTTATATCTCGATTTTAAGTTTCTAGTGGTGCAGGAATAGAGATCAGTCTGATCTACAATATGCTCTTTGCTTCCTGTTTCTTTCTTTTTATCTCTTTCTAACTTAAATCTTAAGCTACAAAAAGATACAGAACATGAAACAGAAAGTAAAAAGCACATTATAGATTAGACTTTCGATCTATCTTGCTAAAGACCATGTTTCGCTAGAAACATAACAAAAAATGCGACCAAGATGTTTTATCTGATTTTAGGGTTTTCGATAATTTCTTTTTATATACGATTAAAGGTCACGTTTTATTCCAAAAATATGTAACTCTCTCAACTCTCTATAAAGGATAATCAATTACTGCAGAATGTTGATCTATGCCTCGATCATGAAATTCTATAATAATTTTTGCTGTAAAATTCTGTCCGTGTATCTCTGAAAAAAATGTGTTCATGATAACGCAAAGTGTCTTGCACGAGAGACATGATTTTGTGTTAATTTATAAATCTTTCATTTTTTACACAATTTATTCTCAACTATTTCGTGAGATGCAATGACGCCTCGGTTCTACATGCATGATAATATTCCCGTCGTTCTTTTGCAGATTTACCTTGATAAAGGAGCATTTAGTCGAATTTAACCAATTGGCAATGGCAAACGCAGAAGGCTCGGACAACATGCTAAATCGTGTTATGCCCAAGGACAACATCGGGCTGGCTGCGTTACTTAGGACTAAGGATGCCGCTTGGGACAATGGTGAGTGCACGCAAAATTAATGTAGCTTCTCTCGATCCATATAGCAGCAGAATTGCGGATTTACAAGCCATTTGCGCAAACTGCAGGTGTACGTTCATTATTTGTCCCTTTAATCCCGATTCCTATCGAATCTCGATTTTCGAGTTCTCACGAATTCTCCTCCTAAAATACAATTAGTGTATTCTTCGCTGAAACACTGCACTTATAACTAGTTTAATTATAAGTCTAGTACTTCTCTACAATTAGTAAAATTGAAAGAAGGATTGTACTTTAGAGAGTACTGATTCACTTTAGAAAAGAGCGGCTATCCCTTACTATTGCAAACTTATAGTCCGGGTAGAAATTAATCGGAACACGCCCTAAGTAATGTTATGGCCCTTATCCCAAAATAGGTATGCCTTCGTAGAGTTCAGATATAGTCAGATATAGGCGATAGGTTATATCTCTGTGTAAGGAGACTTGTCTTTGGTCCACTGTCAAGGGCCTTGACAGAAATAGGGAAAACTTATCCAGGTTCTCCTTTCCATTTCCCATTTTATTTCTACCCGGGAAAGGAACATACGTTCATAGAGCAACCCCACGTTAAAATGTGAGATGAGAACAAGTGTCCCATAATTTGAGCGTTATCTAAACTCGCCGAGCAACCGACCTCTCATCCTGAAACTGACGAGATAATTCAGATATGTGAATATATGACGAGATAATTCGAGCTCTGGCATGTGCTCGCATTTTAGGGGTATATTTCGAAAGGAATTGCACGGTTCGTGATCGCATTACGTAATGTCCTGAACGCGGGAATAAGAACTAGTCGACTATCTTTCTTTCTCTCTCTCTTTTCTCTCTCTCTCTCTCTCTCTCTCTCTCTCTCTCTCTCTCTCTCTCTCTCTCAACATCTCGAGATAATCCGGAGAACGGGAGAGGATTAAAGATAACGTAAACGATCCGCCGGAATAAAAGGAAGGTAAAGACATAGCTCCGACGCTCTGAGCGTCCGTTTCGCACACGCCCACGGACGAGTCGCGTATCCAGCTGCGTGTTTGCACACTGTGAAACACGAAAGTAATTAACGCCGGCCTCTCGGTAACCGATGAAGCTGCCGGACTACCGGACGCGCAATATACAGAAGTTCGCGTTTTTTTCTGCGGCGCGTCGGGAAGCGCGCGGCGATGATTGAAGCGAGTAAATCGAGCACGATGTTCTGATCCAGCGCGCATGCATAGGGTGAACCGACATTTACGCAACGCGGCAGAATAAAGAGCTTTGAGCTGTTCGCGGGGACGATCTGAGGTCGACGAGCCTTGATACTCGATCTGCGATTATTTTCAAATTTCGTGGTTCATAATTGAAAAACAAATTTGGCGTCGCAATATTTCCGCGAAAAGGGACAATCGAAATTGAAAAATTCACTTTAAGCTAACTATGATGGAATTTTGTTTGTGATTTTATGTATAACCTCTTTGCACGGAGAATTTGTGAGAATTTTATAGTATAAATTACTTTAGGACTTTGTAACCGAGAAGTAGGTCGACGGTAATTTATTCTTTTTTATTTTATATGTGTTACTTATATTTCATGATCTGAAATGTCCTCAACTAAAACACTTGCTATGTTTCTAGTGAAATCTGCTAGTGAAATTTACTTTTTTTTTTTTAACTGGATAGACCATACTCACAGTCTATTCCTGTTTATATGTGTATATATGTATGTGTGCGTATGTGGACTACAAGAAATACAATAAAATTGAAAAGATTTCATGTGAAAAAAGAAAAATTATAATATTCTCTACGTATGTAATATAGAAAAAGATATGCCGATTTATAGGTACACGCACATGCATTCGTGATTAAATGTAATTTTGGTTTCTTAGATATGTTTTCTCGCAAATGAGTATTTCGTTGCGAATTGTGAGTTGTCCGAAGCGGATTCGAGTTTGTCGCAGGAAACGCCAAGAAATCGGCCTAACCTAGACACCCCGTATAGCGAGTCGTATCGCAGAATGCGCGGGGTAAGAGCGAGGCGAACCAGGCCCAAGATTTATATGGTGGTCCAAAGGTCGAGCGGCTATTACGGCTCACTCCGACGCGTCGGGACGTGCTCTCGTTAATGAGCCATTACCTCTGTTACATTAATCCACGGCGGGCGCAACGACCGGTCGTGGAAAAAACGACGGAACTTTTCGCTCTCGGTTACGAGCGCGGGATAATCGATCGCGCTCGCGAGACCGGCGATTTCTCGACGGTCTCTCTCGCGCTTCCTGCGCCGCGGTTAACACCTGGTTAGCTTCTCGTTTAGCGAAAGTTATTACCGCCGGGGGTTGCCGTAAGAAGAAAGCGTTGGATCACCGAATCGTCTCGTAACGTTGTTTTCTCGGCGCGTAACGACCGTCGCAGGGTGCGAATCCCGACTAGAAAATTGATCAATTTCTAATTAGCAACTGATGAGAAAATTCGATTACTGTAAAAGAACATTTTTTTACTTAGTTTGACCTAATGTACAAACGGCAACAGATGTCACCATCACAGCTCATCTACTGTACTGTATGTACGTGATCATTCACCGACCTTTCCTGATTGATAACACAAAATTTTACGTGATTGTTTACCAAATGCTAGGGAAATTTTCTGTTCAGTTTGATGAATTGTATGAGTTCCTATACACGTTCCTATACGCAGCTGCAAATTGTATAGCAAATTGTCGGACACCCTATATTGAAAATAGAAATATTCGTATTTAAAGACCAAAATGATAATAATGTCCAGGAATAGTTATCAATATTATTAGTGTTCAGTGTGTATTTGTGTGTGTGTGTGTGTGTGTGTGTGTGTGTGTGTATACACAGAGAGACATTCTCTGTTGAAAAATCCCGATGACAAAATAAACGGATATTTCCAATCAAAGTCTGATCAAATACTGATCAATCTTTATGTCCGGTCAGGAAACATCCGATGAGAAATATCGGTTCTTAATTTTTTTTGATCGGTTTATCTGGAATGCCATTAATGAGCGGAAATATCCAATTAAATTTTATCGAGTATCCCGATCGGAAATATAAAAATTGTTCAGAATTTAATCGGAAATATCTGTTTGTTAATTTTTGTCGGATAATTTCTCTTAGTGCACTTCCACTTTTTATGACGCGAAGCCGGCGGTGGAGAGTTCACTGGTTAGCACTGAACGCGCGATGAGAAGCCGTCAGATGGATGTCTCCTCATGGAGATGGATGCACTTACAAGCACAGCAAGGGAAAGGGAAAAGGAATAAACGAGATTGGATCTCGATCGAAATTAGAATCCGTGTAACCGTAGCAATGAGGCGCGATTAATGATCACCCTTACTCAAATACGAGCGGGA
This sequence comes from Odontomachus brunneus, assembly GCF_010583005.1. Taxonomy (NCBI): domain Eukaryota; kingdom Metazoa; phylum Arthropoda; class Insecta; order Hymenoptera; family Formicidae; genus Odontomachus; species Odontomachus brunneus. The sequence continues at coordinate 697,483 of NW_022639537.1, forward strand.
TTCTGCAGGACGCGTCTTTGCCTTATATAGAATCCTGTTTGATGGAGGACTTCTCTCTCTCTCCTCCCTCCCTCCTCCTCCCTCCTTCCCCTCTCCTCTCTCTTCCGGTCGAGTCCATGAAAAAGACCGGTCTGTTCCGAGGAACATCCGTATACACGTGGATACACGAATCTTAGAGCAGTTGCTGTCCATCGGTCTCGGATTAATAGTGTATCATCGGCGATACTAATAGTCCGATATCTGGCAGCACGATGAACGATACACGGTCCGGTCGGCGGGAATGCGAAGAGCGCGGACGGATCGTTTATCCGCGTTTAGACTGATGTGCGCGATCCGGACTCTTTTCTACGGAAACTTCAAGGTCTGAAAATTTGGTTAGGAAGTTAGTTATACCGCGCGAAAACGTTAACACCTCATAGCCTCTGCGCGATTGCATATTTGCTCTTTTCCACGTTTTCTGACGACGGGTGAGATCATGAAAATGTCACGTCCGCCCACGTCTCGTCATGCCCTCCTCCGAGTCGGCTCTGACGTCACGGAAGCGGTTCGTGTCGCAAAAAGTGAAGTCGAGTAATTGAATCCCGAGAGCGAGCAGCCATGAGAACTGCGTCGCGCCTCGTCTCCGTTACACGCGAGAGAGACACCTTGTCGCTTAATTAATCGCGCTCGCGATGCGATGCGTCTCGGGAGAGGAACGCGTCCGCTCAAGAGACGCACTCGCATTCTCGCGAGAAGTGCCTGAGGCAGATAAAGTAGCTGCGAACTCTCTCTCTCTCTCTCTCTCTCTCTCTCTCTCTCTCTCTCT
>NW_022639537.1:699947-708692 GCF_010583005.1 Odontomachus brunneus
TCTCTCTCTCTCTCTCTCTCTCTCTCTCTCTCTCTCTCTCTCTCTCTCTCTCTCTCATGCGCGCGCACACATACATTTTATCTCTGTCTTTCTCTACGTGTTTCTCTCTTCTTCACTTTTTCTCCCCGTTTCACTTGCTTATAATTCGCAGGCTACAGAGATGCCAGGACGCCAATCCTATCTCGAATGAGCATCTCTCAAACGATCCTCCGCGTGTCATTTGGTTCGATTTTTCATGGATATATTGAGTTGATCACTAAAAAGTGCATAATCGCATGTATGCATAATAAATAAGCACGCACTTTGAGTGTAGATTTCGCATTTTTATGTGACTCGGATCGCGCGCCCTTCTACAGACCGTCTCAACTAAGACCGGAGATATGTGGATAATTTGATGACTGAATAGCCTGAAAGAATTTTCAGTTGATTACTCAAATCCGAATTTCCAAATTATCCAGATTATACGAGTCTTCGAACATTCCAATTTATCCGAACGTGCGAACTTATGTTGATTCAGATTATGCATTCTACACTGAGAGAAAAATATTTATTTTTTGGGCACTAATAATATATTTATTTAAGTCTAAATTTTTTTTATTTCAATTGGATAAATAATTGCTTTCGTCGAAAGCTAATGTTTTCTTAAGAGCTTTAAAAAAATGTGAATTTTTTTATTTGAAAAATATTTTATATTAGTGTAAGTAAATATATTAATAAATTGAGTTATAGAGAGAGTAAAATTAAGTTAGTTTAAGTAAATATGTGTAGTACTCATTGAATAAATATTTACTATTTTTTAGATATGTTCTTTCTCTCTCTTTCTCTTTCTCTCTCAGTGTACCAAAGATTGTTCAATTTATATATATATAGTATATATAAGATAAAAATTTAATTTCTGTATACTTTTTTCTGTGATTGTTTTTTTAATATCCGTTTTTGAAAAAAATGAAATTTAAGAAAATAAATTGAATTTCTTAGATTAATTAGTACTTTTTGTTCGAGTAAAATGTTGGTCATATGTTTCATGAGACAGAACTTGAGAAATACGTACATCATGTTTTGAAACGTTCTGTGGGCCTGTTCGCGAATTGATATATTGGCACTAGATATCTCATTAAACGTCACGACGGTCTAATTGGACAGATTGCGTTTAAAAATCTCCATAAGGATGAAACCAACTCTCCTCGGAATGACGCTCATAATCATTCATAGATGCACTTTAGACCGGACGCATATACTGTTGTATATATATTAATGCTGGTAAGAGAGAGAGAGAGAGAAAGAGAGAAAGAGAGAAAGAGAGAGGAAGGAGAGAGAGGAAGAGATAGAACGAGAGAGAAGAGAGGGAGACTGATATTGATTCCCTCTGTAATTTACGGGATGGTTCGACCCGGCGCCTGCCGGCTCGCGGGTACGATTGTCGTACAACCGCCATCGAAGGCACCTTAACCCCTCCATTCTAATCTAGCCTGATTTACACTCGGAATATCCGTATTGCCGAGAGCGAGCAGCCGTCGTGTGTTACCGATTCCTCTCAATCCCACGGCATTACGTAACATGATATCGAGTTTCATGACATTATCGCCGGATTAGCGTTCCGTTGTAGAAAACTTTATTGTTTACGAAGAAATTCAAATCTCTCCCTTTCCCCGCCTCGTATATCTCCCTCGTTTCTCCAGTTATATTTCATTTTTAGTCGATCATATTTATCGACGCAATGCACTGCTCAACGACAGAACGGAAAGAATTAAATGAGGAAGCAGCTCGGATAAAATTCTCGGAAGAGAATTGAAATATTTTACAGCGGTATACAAGAATATCGCTTAGAATTTTGTTGATCGATAAAAAGAAAAAAGGGAATAATAACGGATATTGAATGATAAAGATGCATGAAAATCAGGATTAAAGTAGAGATATCCATTCGAAATTTGTTTGGCAAAAACTGGTTTAGTTCTAGCGTCTGTCCAATTTTTCTGATACAGTTTATCTAGATAGACGCTAGATGGAATCTAATTTGTGCGAATATTTTACTATCTCTGAGTATAGATTCCGATCAGTTTTTCTCTGTACACGCAAAAAAAGAACTAGCTTCCAGAGCTAAAAAATAGCTGTGGCAAATAAGATGTGTCACTGAAATAGGGACAGCTAATGTCGATACTACCGAAGCTAAATTTATTCGTTGTTAAACTTAGGCGAGAAATATTAGCTACTAGAAATAAATGACTGTAACAAATGATTGTAGCTGTATGACAAACTTCTTTAATATATGCATAAGAAATTTAGGAATAACTGCCATTTTGTTAGCTACTTGAAATAATGTTCATTTTTAATGCCACCTATATTATAATATATTTGTATTTCATAGCGAATGCATCTTCTTTAGCTGTCATAGCCAATTCTTAACAGTGACAGCTAAACGATTAGCCTTTTGACTAAGTTTGAATCAGCTATCGCGGTTTAGCTGATATTACTAAATCATTTTTTTGCGTGTAGTTATGGTAATCTCTAGACTGGCTGTTTTCTCAATATAGACAGCGCCACCGGAGCTCAATTTGTAAGTTTGTTCTTTTCCTCTGTATTGGTTGCACCAATATAGTACGCAGCATCATATGCAGCGTAACCTTCTGGACTCGTTTCGTGTTGTGTATATTCTTTGTGATCTGTAGCAGTAGTTAATGTAGCAGTTGATCTGTAGTTGAATTTGTGTCGCGACATAATTTTGTTCTTCGAATAGACATCGGTAGAATCGCGCAAATCTCGTTTGCGAACGGCAGGCGGGATTCTTCGCAAGAGAGACTGTTTGCTAAAGAACGCGGCGGGAGAGTTCGAGAACGCAGGCGAAACAGCTGTTTGAGTAGGGTTAATCTTGCGAGGCCCGATAGTAAAAGCGGATTCTCGCGGACGCAATTAAACGGCGGATTTACGATATTATGTTCGAGAGGACAGTGTACTTCTCGGATCTCACAAGGGAGTATTAAATAACGATTTTTACGTTCGATAATCCTGGGAAAAGGATCGAGGCAGGAGGAGGAGGAGATTTGCCACGCGGGGCGAAGAAGGACTTGGGTGCGCTTAATCCTCGGAAACGAACGCGATTTTCGCGATAAATCCGGTTGCTAGGGAGAGAAAATTTTGAGAGAGCTATTAAAATGTTAAAAAATTTAAATCAAATTGGATTAAAATGCTCTTTGTTTCTTTTTTCTGTTATTTTCTTTGATTGAGCAGATCTCTAATTGAATATGAATTTCACTTCGTCGCGATCCAAGTGCAGTTTCGTCTCGGTGACGCGCATTACCTGCGATTTGCAGATTCGACAATGTGTATGGCTTCGCGTCTCGCTAAAACACCGTCGAGGGATCGTGCTAATCGGAGAGGAAATAAATCGTTCGGCGAGACGCGACCTTTTCGAGAGAAGGCGCGTGAGTAATCGCACTGTAGAGCGATTATACCGTCGTGAGAGTTAATAGAACGGGTTAACACGTCGATTTCCGGTAATGCAGCCACTCAGGCGTTAATTCCGAATGACCATCTCGGAATCGTACCGTTAGCATCTCCTCTATCCATCTCGAGCGACTTTACTTCCTGCCACGTGCCGCGAATTACTTAAGTCGCGAGTGAATTGATACGCCATAAAAGCTGAATCACTATGCCGCGAGATATCAAATACCTAACCGCTCGAGACGGGGAATCCTCTATACAGGACGGTCGTTGAAATGCCCCGGGATCGACGGAACGTATCCGAATGAGGAACGTATCCGATTCAATCTAAGAAGAGGGGGAGAGAGAAAGAGAAAATAAGAATCGCACGAGGATTGTTCGTAAGAAACGTAAATCTGATACCGATGGTTGTAGTAAAATTACGATAAGTTCGATCGGATCTAAATCTAAAGAATCGATCTCTTAGCATATCGTTGATGATATCATCATGATAAACTTGTGATAGATTTTCGGATAAACTTCTGAAATATTTGAAACAAAAATAACATATACTTGAATGCAGTATGTGTTTTTCTGTGTATATGTAGTTTACAGAACGGTTTGGACACATTGTGAAATTGGAAGCTCACTAAGCTGTCAAAATTGATCATCACCGCGATGGACTTACGTAATAATAATACAAGTAATAATATAATTAATAATGATTAATAATAATAATAATAATATTTGATAGTATGTAATTACTACGACAGCCCGTCGATAATAACTCTCAAGTTTGATAGTTTGGTGAGATCCTAACTTCATTGTGTCTAAACTGTTTTGCAACTAGGTATACTTATTTTAGTAAATGAGGTTTTATTTGTGCGCCATCCTACGCAAGCTTGTTACGGTCAGTTTCCGAGTCGGACGATTCGCTCGCTGGTTGGTCGACCGCGAGGATTTATCGACAGGGGAAAATAAATACAGCATTAATCTAAGGCGCAATTGCACAACGAAGAGTATCAGCGGGGCTAATTTACGAGCCTTATTACAAGCCGAGCCGGCCGAACGGAGGATTCGGAATTTACACTCCCTTAACCCTGATGAATGTCCTAATTGTGTGTACCGATAACTTGATACTTTGTACCGCCATCGCCGCTTCGTTTCACCTTAATCGCCCTTGCAATTAATAACGAGAGGGAGATTGAGGTTAACGCACGACCAATTTCCGCGGCGAAGTACGCGCGACTTTATTTTGACAAATTTATATTCAATGAGTATTGAATTTTGTATGTTTACATTACGCGACTTCCCAGACAGAATGAGAAATCACGATGATGTTAAACTAATCTCAAAATGACTAGGAAACTCACTTTTTAATCACGATTTGGTCATTTTCTTGTCATTTTGACGTTTACGTGATTTTCTGTCCTACTTGGGTTGTGTCGCCGATTATAAATATTTATATAATGATAGAATTATTGATAGAATGATTTTTTTTTAATGATAGAAACCTATTTTACGAGCAATAGGGATAGCCGTCAAATTATACTATTCGCTATTTTTCGGAAACACGAGCTGACGTTTACACGTAATGTAATCAGTGAAAGATGTTCTTTTTCACTTCTTTCCCAATACTTTTACGATTCTAAATCGAATACCTATGTCTGCCATTGTTGCGGGCTTTCGTTTCGATGGTATACATTAAATTTATTTACCTTTGAAAGATCAACTAACTTCTGATGCGTAGATAGCAACGCGCATTGCCTCTGTATAACCGTTTGTTCACTACTTAATTACACAATTAGGCAATTAATTACACTTATGACCTAATCGATCGCTTCTACTACCGCTCTCCTAGGTGCTCGCGCTTTAGTACTCGTAATGCCATCTAGTGAAAGTTCTCGGTAAGTACGCATCGGTAACTTTGTGCTCACTGTTATCCAATGAGCACTTGTCCGACCTAACCTTTGCAATGTGTTGTGACGGTTCGATGTGTCGACACTTCGAGTTGTACGTCGGGAAAAATACGAGTGTTTAAAGTGTCCAAGAAGTCATTACACCAGCAAGATGTCCGGGTATGCAGGCCAGGACAATTACTGGGCACAACCGCCGCAGGGTCAGTCGTCCCAGAGTCAATATTTCTTTGAGTCGTCCGGTTTCGAACAACCTAACCAACAGTTCGACTTTCAGCCGTACGGCGACCAGCCGTATGGTGATTATTCAAGTCCACAGAAGGGTTTTCTAGATCCTACGCAAAGTCCATACAGCAGCGACATGTTCGTACAGGATGACTATGGAAAAGGTTGAAACACACAAATCTTTTATCATCACGAATGTCCGATCCTCGAACTGAAACTTTCGTCGTAGTAACGTTACCATTCGCAGTGTGCGCCCCTTTTATTGTTCTTCCAACGATGTTTATGTCCTTTCAACGATAAATTTGGACTCGCATTCTTGACGCGTATTCAAACGCTAGATACGCCCTTTCTATTTAAAGATCCATTTTTCGTACACGAGTATCCCGCGCGCGCACACGAAGCTGTTTTAGTTTGAGAATCAGAAAGGCGTACTTAGCGTTCGAAAATACATAAAAAATACGGTGCTTCTTCAAGGAATTTTCTGAATTGGTGTGCATTAATGCATTAAGTTAGAGTAATATACTTGTTTCACTTATTACCCAATACAATGAGTTACAAAACGATGTAGGCCTGTTTTTCTTCGAAACAAATATATTTTGTTTTGAAGAAAACATTTTCATTTTGATTTATTACATCAGTGTACACCAGTTCAGAAAGAAATTCTTCGAAAAAAAAACAGATCTACGATGTAGTCGAGAACTCTCACCACTGCACATCACTTTTTAACCTAACCTAGAACAAGCTTGATGAGCCAAAAACGCAGTGCTAGTTGACTGGCATGGCCTGATACGATACTTTTGAATCTAATAAAACGTTCGGTCGAGGATCGTGATGTCAAGGTCCTTGTAATGAGAATTCTGAAACTATTGAAGGCATTCTTGCAGGTACCACTGGTTTCGGTGAGGAAGAGGATGAGCCACCTTTGTTGGAAGAGCTGGGCATTGATCCCGACAGGATAATGCAAAAGACTCTGGCCGTGTTAAATCCATTCCATAGGAGGGGCCAGATCGACGACGCGAATTATTTGCTGCAGGACTCAGATCTCGCAGGGCCGGTGGCGTTCTGCCTGGTGCTCGCCGCGTTTCTCTTATTGGCCGGCTCAAAGGCGCACTTTGGCTATGTGTACGGCCTGGCTTTGACTTCCTGCGTACTCATGTATATTTTGCAGTCGTTGATGAGCACCAACAGTAACGTCACTCTGTCGTCCGTCGCATCCGTGCTGGGTTACTGCCTCTTGCCGGTCGTCGTGTTGGCCGGCTTCAGCGTTTTCGCCACGTTGCGCGGCCCGATCGGGTTGATCTTCGCGATCCTGGCCGTCGCTTGGGCAGCTCTGTCCGCCTCCAGGCTATTTTCCACTATGTCTGGAGAGCAAGATCAACAACTACTCATAGCGTATCCGTGTCTGCTCCTTTACGGCGTGTTTACGTTGATAATTATATTTTAAGGGAGAAGACACCAAATTGAACGTATAGGATGCTGTTTTAATTTCTCGGATCCACATAGGAGGCATGTTTCTCCAATAGACAAGTTGGTACTAATTCGATTATTATAGATTACGAATTACTTTAACATTATCTGTCTGGGAAGATTCACATGATTCGAATTTGTGGATAATAAATCTGTATTGTGCATTATTGTATTACGTTAATGTGACGTGAATTGTACTATTCAGAGGTTGGATAGAGATACATAGTTAATTAATTCTCTCATATCTCTCAAACAATCCTCGGGACAATTTCGGTGAGCATATTTTCAGAAAGATATGCTTATTTTTAAGAGAGGCAGAAGCAAGCGCTTGCTCGAAGTACGATTGGTGCAAGCATTAAATTAAGTTATTTGCTACACATTTCCAAATAAACTGTATGATACCAGTACATTGTTTTGATTTTATTGCCCAAGTGTCTTCCTCACGATGAAAAATGTGAACACATTTACGAGGCAACAATGCGCGAGAATTGTATTTCGTTACTTTTAATATCTTTTATAATAACGATCGACCATATTATTTTTTAGACATTTAGAATTCCTTTAAGAATGTTTTTAACTATTTCATGCACAACTATGTCTCATAACTCATTCATGACTCATTCGTTGCAAAAAGATTTCGACTCCAAGTTGGATAGCGTATCTGTCATTGAAATTAAGAAACTGTGAGCTGTGAGACATGCCCTATGTGGCTAATTTGAATACGATTATTTCTCTCTCATAGGTGTTCCATCTGATCCAGCACAAGTACAACAACCGATTTTAGTTTGCACGGCTCACATCCACTGGGATCCCGAGTACTGTGATGTAAAACTGATACAAACGATGATGTTGAGCAATGAATTACGTTCCATTTTGGACCAAGCTGGCCAGTCGTTCCGACCCGGCCACAAGCCTGACTCTTCCAACGTTCAACTGTTGCTTTGCGGCGACTTCAATTCCTTACCTGATTCCGGTAATACGCTGTTTTCATTAAATATTTTCTTTTCTTTTCTTTTCTTTCTATTTTCTTTTCAATGTTTATAGAGGTGTGTTTGAACAAGAAAAAAGATATATATACACAGGATATTTAACCCGAGAATGGGGGCGCGTATCGGTCATCTTCCCGTACTTTTTCGTTCTCTATTTATATCATCTAATCTATTGACATTAACGTATTTTCGCTTTTACGTAAATTTTATTTGATGTTTTCTCGTATAGTATGGAGAAGTAGACGGTATAGACGCGCTTATTTCTATGTGAAATTTGATACGTTTGTAGCAGTTGGTCTAAAAGACCATAGCGCGTCCACTTAGTCTTTTATCACTGCCACGTCAACGTCGCTCGATGTGCCGCCGAACATCTATTGTCTTTTCAACATCGTAGTTGGACGGACGGTTCTCTTTTTTTTTGTTGAATCAATAAAATTCTCAACAGCACGCGTAATTGGAGTATATATTCTTGATTCAATAGCAATATTATTAAAATTAATATTTGAATTATTGAAACAATAAATAATGTGATAGTTTTAATATTGCCATTGAATCAAGAAGATTTATTCTCTATTTCTAAATTTATCAAATAAATTTTTAAGTTTAAATCAATGTTTAAGTTAATCAAAGCGAAACGAGAGAAGCAAGAAATTCTTATTTTATTTTATTAAACTAAAAGAATGTCATTTTCTACTAATGTAGTTAAAATAAAAATATGCATTAAAATAATA
>NW_022639537.1:709220-709688 GCF_010583005.1 Odontomachus brunneus
CTACTAATGTAGTTAAAATAAAAATATGCATTAAAATAATAAATAAAATTATGATTTTATTTTTAATATATTCACATATACAGGGTGAGTCATTTTAGTCTATGGATCCGAATATCTTCCAAATTACGGTATCTACAAAAAAATGGTTTAGATAAAAGTTGACCAGGACAGAGGGGGTCATTCAATTGTACCATTGGTTTTGACCTTGAGGTCAATTTTGAAGGTTATTTCAAGGTCACGATGGTTTTTTCTAATGGGACACCCTATTTTTGACTGCGGATTTCGAAAGAGCGGAAAATTTTACATCAAACTTGTCTTATGAAAAAATTGTTTTTGCGACCTTGGAAAGGTCAAAAATGAAGGTGAAATGTCTGAAAAACGATCTGGTGTACTTTTTCTGAAATGACGTGGTTTTCTGGGTAACACAAATGTGCATAATGCTTAAACAAAGTCAATGAATTGTAAAAG
>NW_022639537.1:709915-753412 GCF_010583005.1 Odontomachus brunneus
TGTGTGTGTGTGTGTGTGTGTGTGCTTAAATATATTTCGGTCGAAATGACCCATACGCGCTCACTAACATTGGTCCTTGTTAACGCGCCCATTCCCGGGTTAACAATATCTGTACCAAAACTAATCCAGTTAGCACAGAGAATTCAAAAAAAATTCTTTTCACTGAACTAAACTTTGAAGAATTCTTTTTGCATCTGAAAATAAACTCAGAATTGATGACATACGACTGAATTCTTTTTGAATTCACTGTACTATCTGGGAATATATCGTTAAAATAGGTCAGGATAGGTAATACATCACTGACGTTGGTTAGCCAGTGATTAGTTATCGCTCGGTGCAAATCTTTTTTCGTTAATAATCAAAATTTTACGTGGTCGTCTCTACTTATTATTTAACCTGATCTATTTTAATCTAGCTTTGGTACGGATGCTGTCAAACATCGGGTATATATGTGTGTGTAAAAAATATACGTTTAATTATATTTATATGTAATATTACTTATATCTATTACACATATTAATAATTATATAACGATCCATTACAATATTATTTAATTTTACAGGAGTGATTGAGTTTCTTACGTCAGGGCGTGTAGCGGCGGATCATCGTGATTTTAAGGACTTAGCGTACAAATCGTGTTTACAAAAGATCTCCGGCTGCGACAAACCCAACGAATTCACGCACTCTTTCAAGCTTGCATCCGCCTATAGCGAGGATATCATGCCCTATACTAATTATACGTAAGTGCAATTTGTTCGACGATACGTCTCTCTCTATTTCACATGTCAATTAAATATAAAAAATGTTCAAATCACATATCGCTCATTCGCTACAACAATGACGTAACTAAAAAATTACAATTTTTTAAAAAGCTGTTATCAATAAAAAATATAAACGCGGAAATCGTTCTTTTTATAATAATAACTAAAAAATGCTAAAATTTTGATTTATGTCATTGTTGCAGCAAATGAGCGATATGTCCTATATGCTAAACAGAAAATAAGAAAATGCGTACACAGTGATTTAACAATCTCAACAAATTGTCGAAGCTTAATCACTTTCGTTGCAATATATACATGTACATAATAAACTTAAATATTTAATTAATAGTCTTCTCGCGTTTCCAGATTTGAATTTAAAGGCATAATAGACTACATTTTCTACTCGAAGCAAAGCATGGTACCGCTGGGACTTTTAGGTCCGCTTAGCCAAGAGTGGTTTAGAGAACATAAAGTGGTAGGATGTCCCCATCCCCATGTACCATCTGGTAAGTTCTTTTCATAAACGAGTCTTCTCTATAAGATGTTTCTCTATAAGTTGTTTGTACAAGAATTTTTGTCACCAAGTGCGAATTATTGCTCAAAAATATATAGATTCGATAATGGCTTTTGGGGGGGGGGTTTTCAGATCATTTTCCTCTGTTAGTGGAACTGGAAATGACACCGACAGTAGGAACAAGCAATGGTTTGATCTCACGCAGGTAGCAGCCGCTGCGATCTAGGCCCAAGTAACCGTCAAGAGACGATAAATCAATAATGAGAAACGACGAGGATGAAAAAAAAAGGATTCGCATCACTTCTATTACTTCTGGCTCTAGCAATATCACTCGCAGTCGACTATTATTCTACAATGGCAAACACTACACACAGTCACTACACACACGCGCATACACTACATACCATTACACCATTATGTACGTGTAGTATATACACATACATGCGAAATACTCCATACATTGCCGTACACTCGACTACAAATTGTCAATCCGGTGCACGGCCGGATCAGACAAAACACATAATTCTAACGACCAGGTGAAGAGAGCCGTGTTGTAATGCGTTTAGCCCATGTATAGTGTATTGCATTTTTAAAAAAAGTGCTAACTCTCCCACGCCTAAAGAGCATCGTGACCTCTCTAACTTACTATCACTAATATGTAGATACCTATTTTCCTATAAAATGAGAGATGAAAAAAATGCGAAAGGAGGAAAAGAGGAAACGACGACGAATATTCCGATTCAAGAAAAGCCTCTGTGATATCGACATTTTAAATGCAATTGGAACAATTATTCACGTGTTTATCACACAACAGAGAAACTTAGCGTCTTGCTAGAGAGAGACACACACAACCCTTTAGCAGAACAGAGAACCCCTCCTTCCCTTCCCCCCTTCCTAAATGTCATTACAACATCCTCCAAACCAAGACCTTTTGATAAGAATGCTGCCATCCAATGAGACAAAAGAAAAAAAATTGTATTTTTAAACGAAACGCGAAGCAAACGAGAAAAAAACTACGAAAAACATACATGCTATACTGGGCTGTGCGAAGTGATTGGAGTTGACTTAAACAATTTCAATGCAAGTACAAATCTGTTCTTATTGGCCACGTATATATTGATAATACGATAATGTTATATAAGAAGGCGAGAGCGTAGTTGATATTGTAGCGGATGTATTTGTAAGTAAAACAATAATGTAAACGATGTTTATCATCACACGTCTATCATAGCGTCGCGCGAAATCAGTCGCCATTTTCGCCCATACTTATAGGTATGTCCATTCGGCTCGGATTATTAATGTATGCGCTCTATACTATCGCGTCAGAAAGAATATTACTACTTGTTAATTCAGTTGCCACGAGAGAGAGAGAGAGAGAGAAAGGGAATTCTGTGCAATTTGACCGCGCGCGAACCGCCGCCTCGCTATGACCGTATCGCATTTTTTTTTCTTTCCCTCTCTTTTTTTCTGTTTATTAGTTCTCGCTTTATCGTACCTATCATCATCGTCTAGTAAACGTGCAGTTATATAGTCGCAGCTACCAAAATGTAGATTCTAATTATTACTAGTTATCATGTAGGATGCGTGCACTTAGAAAGTGAGAGAGAGAGAGAAGGAGGGAGGGAGAGAGACCAGTATTTGGGACTATATTGAATGATAGGGCGCTATGAAAACCGCAATGATACATTTAGTATGCAGTGCAAATATACTTTACGTAGCGCATCGTTAAACACTTCACATTTCGGTCTTTCATTCGCAATCGATTCGTCCGACGGTTCTTGGCGCGCGAACGAACCGAGAGGGAAGAAAGAGAGTTCTCGATGTTTATACGTTTATATATCGCTGTACATAATTTCATTCTTCGTTTCCTATCTCTCGAAGCGATATCCGAATGTACTGTAGATATGAGATATAATTTTTCTTATATATGTATGTTTTGTAAATATGACAATGGTACGTTGTTTTTTACGTTGACTGCAATTTACGGGTACCTTTATTACTCTGTTCTTCGAGTAGTAAATCAAGGGCGATGCAGAAATTTATTAGACACTTCACGATTTACGCACATGCTCTGTAGAATTACAGACAATCTTGACGTCATGCCTCATGTCGTTTTATTATTTCTTTTCAAACTATCCAGAAGAGAACTTGTTCTCACGAAGGTGTAAAAAATACTCACTTTATACTCGCGCGCCTTGATTGTGTGTACAAATTTTACATCTTGATCGTATGTACAAATTTTTGTTCTTCTCTTTTCGCGCAATATAATAATTCTTCCCTTCTAACTTTCTTTATAATTCTTCTAAATAGCTCTTCGTGGGACATAGTTATGAGAAGATCCTTTGCATGTCATGGCATGATAAAAAGATACGATTAGACTTTCGACATATACATCTTTTTTTGATAGCATACTCACAAAGTACGTGCGATAACACGACACGAACGATACCGAAGCACATCGGGAAGATACGTAAAAGTTTATACATCTACTATAATAATTCTTAAATATTTTATGAATATCGCATAGCAATATAACAATTGATCTCGTTATGCACGGCACAATCGATAATTAAGAAGAAACCCAGCAAACGTTAAGTAACAATTATATAACAGTTAGTTATAATTTCTTACTTGACAATACAACGCATGTGTTATATTGAGTGGAAAATTATAACTGAGATTTGAATTTAGATTTAAATTTGAGTTTTTTATAAAAATTTGAATTATAAAAGTAACACATGCGTTATATAACAGTTATATTGTTGAATAAAAAATTATAGCTGATAATTATATAACTGTTACTTGATTTACTGAGAAGGGACTTTTTCCATTTGGCTTGTCTTGGTTTGCGCGCGTCATCTGCAGCCTCGTCAACTGAATTACACAAGTAGTAAGCGATTAGTTTGTCAAAGACACATCTGTGTAGTAAATGTTGTAATAATATAAAATAGGTAATTAGTTTTAATTATTATATCCTCTGGCGAAAGAGATAGTATCTCTGCATATATATATATATATATATATATATATATATATATATATATATATATATATATGTACACATATATATATGTATTTGTATATTCCTTCGTTATATATTAAGCGTGTTTTCGCACATGGCAAACGAGTGACACGTCTCCATGCGACTGTCTCTGATGAGACGTGTTAGAGTCATTATCGATTGCTGGCTACTTCGGGCCTAATTTCGGAACGCGAATAACCCGAGGAGGAGAGATTACGATGACGATCTCTCCTTGACAATGACGGTGACGAAATTGGAGAGAATATTTATTTATGCTGCCTTGCATTAAGCCCACACTGCGGACGATCTGTAATTCGCAATTGAATTTTTCTTGTAATATACATATACAGTGAGTAATAAATATCGACAATGCGCTTCAAACGTCAGGTGATGAAGCATGCATTGAGAAATATTGGTACAAGTCTGTTTAGCTATTTATTTAAAAAAAAAAAGCGATCATTACAAAAAGTATTCAACATTTGTAAAATATTTTTATGCGACATTCGAGGAAAAGTTGTATTCCGTTGGCAATCGGTTTTTGTTAGTCTTTGTAAACAACGAGCGCGACAGCTAAGAATAACTCGAAGAGAACAATTTCACTCCGAATACCGTCGCAAATCATAGATTGTCCGAGATGGGCTCTGTAAGAGGCGAAATGAGAACAGAACAAAAAAAGTCAGAAGAAGCGCACGATAATAATAGTTTTTAACTCGCTCCTTTTTTTTGCCATTACGATATATTATGTAGCGAGGAAATTAGTGAACAGTTCGTAATATGGTCTCTTAATTCTTAAAAGTAACGTGTGCGAAAATGTATTTTCGGGGTGAAAGTACCTATGTTTTGCTTGAACGCGGGATCTTCCGGCTGCCTTGACGGCGATCAAAATTTGGACCAGCACCACAAGTCCTTTTTTCTGTGTGTGAGGACAACTAAAAAGCCAAACACAAAATCTGACACGATTTCTTTGCGAAATTTTGCTTTCTTTTGCGATCGCGCTCAAGATGATATACCAAAAGGGAAAAACAGTGCGTAAGCGATATATCTCAGCCAAAGCTAGTATTCTCCGAGATCGCATGGGTATTTTCATCGCTTCCCTCCGGCGAAGCTCACTCCGTGATTGTCTCTTATCTACTAGCAAGAGCGTCAAGCTAAACTAAAAAAAAGAATTGAAAGAAAATGAAAGAAAAGGTAAACAGAACATGAGTGTATACGTTTGTATCTATTCGATTCTTGTTTTCCGACATGTGGACATGCATTTGCGTTTTAGGGATATAAATGTAACAATCAATTGTATAATAATGTGCAACATGGGGAGAAGAAGCCTCTGTTCGATCGAAGACGCGTCAAATCAAAGCGCTTCTTGCATGATGTAAGAAAAACGTAGAAAAAGACGCGAGCACATATTCGCTGCCTCGTTCCTCCTTCGTGATCGCTTTTCAATTGTTGTTCGTGAAGATATATATCGAGAGAAATGTATACACGCTCGCTTTAGCACGTATATACACATCTTTGTTGGCAGGGAGCGAGAACGAGTGGTTATGATCGGTCAGTTGGTCGGGCGACGATCGTACGCACGACGTGCTCGCATGCATTTCGGCTCGCTCGCCAAACCGTAGTGTAATATTTCGGATGTATTAGCTTCTTGTTCGAAGCGAACGGAGAGACTCGAGGGAATTCACATAATATGTACTGTAGACTTTCACGAACATCCAATTGCTGCCGCTGTTGTAAACTCGGTGATACTGCGAGACGACGTTTCAACTTTGTATCAAGAAGAAAGATCAAAGGACCGTATTTTCTCGTGGGCAAAATTCAAAATATCTCGCAAATTATACTCGAACATGTAACTTCGGTTTATTCATCTGGCTTTGTGGGTAACGATTCAACGACATTGCGAGCAGATGGTTCCTGCGACGCGAATGGATCAATATTAGTTGCATATTAATCGGTCGATCAACCGATTGATGCGCCGATTGAATGATTCGCGCTGTGTCACGTCGTCTCCGAGATCGCCGTTCTTCTTTCGGGACGTTACCGCAATTCAGTAGAAATAATTTGGAGGCTTTTCACCGCGAAAAGGTGCAAAAATCGACCGCGGATCGTCGTGAGAAATTTTACGCTATAACGCGCGTTATCTTACATTAGAATTATGGTCGAGTTTTTTAATTCATTGATGGATCCATCGTATGATGCGCAAATGCAATGTTTCGCTGTATTTACGCATCATGCAATGGATCCATCGATGAATTAAAAAACTCGCCTTATATTAACGTGTTCTCTCGTTTATTTGTACAACGCGTACACACAACATGCGCACGCGCGAAATACACACACGTAGTAGCAATGTTTTTAAGGGAATCGTGCACATATACTGTAACGAAAGTGTTTGATGAATCCCGAATCGACTCTTTCGGCATGGGCTTTCTACGAATTCAAATTTTATCGAGATGCAAAAGCATGTAAAAAAGAGAAAAGGAACAGACAGATCTTTAGTTTGATATTTGACGGGGATCATCTCTATGTTATGAATAAAATTTCACCACCTGACGCGCAAAAGTCCGATATCACCCGTGTCGAAAGAGTTGTTCAATTCTAATTTCACCCCGCGTTCTCTCTCTTTCTCTCTCATTTCCTTTTTCTCTCTCGAATAGAATCGACGCCGGCCAGCGAGAATTGTATATAAATTTTTTCTACTGAATGAAGAAGCGTGCTTCACACGATCTGCGATTCGCGACGAGATATTCCATTTATAATTCTATCGCGTCTCACGCGTCTCGATCGAAGGATGAGAATTCTAGTGAGACGAGCAGCTTTAAAAACGCGATTCCAGCCTCTCTCTCCCTCTCTCTGAATGTTTTCTCGCGGGTAGATCTCAAGAGACCAGAATAATATCGCACGACAACGGATCGTTTGAAGCGTGCTCGTTAACGTAATTTTAACACGCATAATAATAACGATCCTGACCCTAGAAATGCGACCCTAGAATATCGTATATTGTATCGAAATAACGCGTGCTAAGGTAGATATTAGCTATACAGCTCGAAACAAGTCGATTGTAATCGTTTCGCGTCGCGAATTTTCTCCAAGACGGGTTTTTCTTTCGATTATAGTCGATGTCTCGCGTTTGGAATCACGAGGACATGCTTCGCGTAGGGGAGAATTCACATCTTGCAAAGAACAGAAAGGCAGAAGCTAATCAAAATATATATATAAGAAAATAGAAAAGCAGCAGCTGTCTGTTGATATATTCTGACCAGCAGCGCGAGTTCTGATTGGCTTCTACCTCTTTGCTTTCTGCTTTTCTATCCCAAGATGTGAATTCTCCTTTACAAGGATGTAGCCGCCCGTCCCGAAACGCTTGACGATACAGTCGATTTTGTTTACATCATCAAACGATTGACGGTTTGTCTTAGCGATCTCTTTGTAATTAAGACATCCGCATATCGTTAAATCTGATTTAACGTGTTGCATGTTAAGTGACACACGGGAGGTAATGCCGCAACGCCAAGTACATAAATTCTGAAGGACATTCAGTTTTACTATACGAAATTGACATCTTTTTCTCTCCCGGTGAAATTCTCGCGGTTCGTTTTGCCGATCGATCTTACGGTCGATTCTCTGCCGACTTTTCGTTTGTCAATCACGTGAACGAGGATAAGTAACGTCACTCGCGAAGAGTAAGATACTTATCTAAGCTTGACAATAAGTGGGACAGTCCCAGGAACTGTCCTTGCATTATTTCAACAGATGTTTTAATAAGGAATCTTTCGTAGTGCTCTTACCGCCATCGGTGATAGGCTTCACTGGCCTATACGTCATTTCATCCTTTTATTTCCCTCCGTCTCTCTTTCTCTACCGCAGTGTATCATAATTCTCTGCTAGATTACTTTGACTTGTATTAATAATCGTCACGTGAAACTTGGATGAGGTATTCAGATTTGAATTTAGATGTTAGATGTGAGTTTTTCAATTGAATTGCGATTACAAATGTATTATATAGTTCAAGCAAGAAACTCAAATCTAAATTCAGATCTAAATATTTCACGTGGAACAAGTTCCAGATAACGACTATTAATACGGGCTTTTAAGTCTTCTGGTTCCCTCGTCGCGGCAATCTTGATTTAAGCCATTGATCCAGAAGCCAGTGAATGCACGGCCAAAATTTCTGCAAAGTACGTTGAAATAAAAAGATATATAAAAAAAACATTCATTATATCTATGACACTTGCAATCGACTGAACACTAAAATATTTCCAACGCTTTTCTGTTGCTCTAACAATCAATAGATTACTGTGAAATTAAAACACTTACTTTTTTCATCTAACTTTCCTCACGATTTTGTCACATTAATTTTGTAGTTACTTATTGATTGTTAGAACGAAAGAAAAGCATTCAGGACTATTTACAAATGTGTCCGATCGATTGCAAGGGTCATCGCATGGATACACATTTTTCTATTACAACGTATTTTATAAGAATTTTTGTCGTATATTTTTGACGTCATATACTATGACGTCATCAATCGAGAGTTTCGCGACGAGGTGCCTCAAACATTTATCTCGTGAACAACACATCGGTCTTTGCTTTATCGCGCGATCGTGTACTGTAAATATCTAAAAAAAAAGAACAACTGATTAACCACTTTGGTTTCGAAAAAGGAAAAGGCATATTGTAAACATCGTGATTCGTAGCCGTGATAATTTTGTAAAAAGATAGCGATTTATTTATTCAACGTTAACGGTGTGTCGCGTGAACGCCTCCATTCCATTTTTTGTACGGAAAAACAACTGAGAAAGTGCCAATTTTCTTCGAGAATGCATTTCTTCATGGCACTGTCTTTTCAGAACCGCCGCGACGACGCGTTTGCAGCGAAACGCGTAGTTTCCTAAATAATGTATCGCATCTGCGTAGGGGGTCTTTTGAGCCACGGAGTCCTCGGGCTGCGTTCTGTGGCTGCATTTCATGGGGTTCTGCCCGATTTCATCTGTTTTTAACGAACACTTTGACAACTCCATCTCGACTTAATCAACTCTCTCTGTAATGTCGCCTATCTCGTTTTACGCGTTAGAAGAATTAGAAGAATTCAACGAACATTCGCGAGGAACTACCTCGAAAGAATCCGTGGACGCGAGGATGATTGAGAATCCCTGTTCTCTAAACGAACTTTCCTGAGAATTCGAATAGATCGCGTCGAAGAGAAACTAGTATTATCTGCCGATATTCGAGGTGTCGAGCGAATGAACCAGTCAATGTACGTCAATGAGGATTCATCAAACTCTGTGTAGCGTGTAATAGTAGAATAATCTTTATCTATCTACGTTGTCAAGCCGCTAAGTTGTTTTCTCGAGTCGCGCTCCAAGGAAGAGGAAAATATCATTTCTCCAGTTTTTATGAAGTTTCTCGGATAACGTGTGCGTGCGCGTGCACCACGCGTGTCAGGCACTCTCTCTTCTCTCCGAATACCATTGATTTCTTTTTCCTTTTTTTTTTTACCATCCTCTGAGCTCCTTATACGACAGCAATATCAGAAGCGCGTTTCTCGGTCTCTTTTTGATTCTCTCTTTCTTTTAGATATTATTTCTTAATATTAAGTAGATCTTTTTATTTAGGATCGATGTGGTGGAGATAGCGATGATTTTTTTTCAAGTCTCTTGTACAATGTGAACGCTGTGTTCTACCGCTTGGAATGTTTAGCGTATACTCTTGGTATAATTTTGATTGATAATCTACGATTAGGATCGTAACTTAAGGATAACACGTATGCATAAATATAAACAAAAAGGACGCTGTACGCGCAGTCTGACGTGGAATAATGCGCAATCGTGAATTCGAGAAACACTTGGCCAACAATCGACCAAGTCGCAGGAAAAAGGTTGAAATTCTTCCATTTTTACGACGCACATTCGGCTCATATATCCGCTGAAAAACGAAAGAATCAGATTGACTGATGTACTAAAAATTTGTACAGACTGAGAAAAAGTTGGCCCGAAGAGAAAAGGAGAAAAAGCGCGTCGAACTTCGAAGTTATTATTCTACATGGCATTGCGTGATACAGCGTTATACTTTGACTTCCATAGTTAAGAAGATATACAGTTACACTAGGATATTATAAAGATAAGACGAGCACAGCACATTTCAGCCTGTACTTTTATAAAAAGAGCGATCAAAAAAAAATGTCGTAGACCTTGGAACACAATTGTTGCGTCCGTCGTAAGATCAATTACATCTCAGCGCTTAAAAATCCGCGAGTTCAATCAGGTTTCGTGTAAGCTCTCTCTCTTTCTCTTTCTTTTTTTCTCTTACTTTTCTTTCTTTTTCTCTTTTTCTCTCACTCTTCTTTCTTTTTCTCTTGAAAGAATTTAGTCTTTCGTATCGACACTTCTCATCGTGTACGATTCGGTCGCTTGATTCGTGATTCGCACGAAGTTGAGGAGCGCTCCTAACTGACTTAACTAACGAGAAATTATTTACATCTGGAAACATCAAATTCGTGACATTGATTGTTTAAATAATTGATACGATTGTGCCGCATGTATTTTTCTAGAGACTATTCTGTTTCGAATATATTCAGCATGGATTCGATTCTATTATTATACATCTAGTATGCTGTCGATATAAATCAGATAGTAGGTTCTATACTCGCGGGTACCTGTCCCCTCCGTTACTTTAGCATCCTTCTTTATTGAACACTCACGTACAGAATGAAATATACTCACGATGAAACGCGGCAAAAATAAAGAGTACAAATGTAACAGCTATACACGGTCCTGATTGAATGGTCCTGAACGAAAATAGGAGTTGTAAAGGCATAAAAAATTAACAAAAAGAAAAGAAAAACAAAGGAAACGAAGGAGAAAAGTGTGGTCTAATAGAGAATTAAATGTAAAATTTTTGCGACTATATCACACGAGTTTGAATGCTCCGTCGAGTCTGCTCTTTGAATATCCTTTCAGTTTTCACCTGAACAAAAGAACATCCCTCCTTCTGTGGTATGCTGTATAATTTCTCTTTTTATTAAAGATGCAATGATTGTATATGGGCTGCGTTTGAGTCATGACCGAATGTAACGATTTATTATATAAGTAATGCAAAATAAATGAAAGATAAGTGCAAGGAATAAAATAAGTCATTCCTGTAACTTTCTTCTGCTTTCCCCATTCTCTGCAAGATTAACACGCGAAAGTCGCGAAACGCGTGTTCTTACCCGTAATTCGTCAAAATATTGATAATTGTGTAAATGGTATCTGACACGAGATGGTGAAAAGCACATATGTAGATTAATTATATCAAACGAAAAGAATACCATTTTTTCAAACAACCAAATTTTGAATTTCAAATTTCGAGATATTAAGGAGGCAATATTTCAAACGATATCACCTTCTTAATGGAGAAATATTGACGATCGCGCAATGTTGTGAGTCGCGAGCTTTGTCTCATCGAAAATGGCTCAAACGTTGATGTTTCAACCATTTTCAATGAGATCTCATATGTACTTACAGTATATAATACTTATATGATAATAGTTAAATTATAACAAAACAACCAATTTATTTTGCACTGTGCAAAGTCAATCATAACAAATATTACAAGAGTCTCAGATTTACATTATTTATATATACTTAAATATTACATCCTCTTTGCTATTAGTTGTTACCAGTTCTATTTTGATAGGACATTGCAGCCAATAACTTAAGAACTCTTCTGTATAACCAATTAAGAAATATATCTTTGTAGGTGCTATGGTACGAGTGATGATTCCAGCTATCCTAATAATATTGTGCTGCCGTTTAATAATAACCTCACTAGCAAATAAATTGTGCCAGGTGCCTCTCATGAACTGTCGAATGAATATATCCTCTATAGCTGTTTCAGATGGCCTATTGCCATCCTTAATGTTTGCTAGAAAGATAATACACTCAATTAGGAAGCAAGAGATTGATAAGCAGATTTGTTGTATGCTTACAGGTGTTCCAAGAGTTCCAAGACTTTCTGTGAGCTATATAATGAGGTGGATTTGCCATTTCATATGTCAGTGGCTTGTCTTTGTTAACTGTGATTTTGTATCGCCCAGACTGGACTTTGCTGAGAACTGCACTCATATGGAAATGTCTCTGTGCGAGTGTTTGTTGTATGACAGGTAACACCTGCAGACCATCAATGCAAAAATGTCATTTTCAACAGATCAATGTGTACGATATCGTTACGTAGAAATTACGATAAAAAAAATTCTCAAATTTCAGGAATTTATTTTCAAAGTACTATATTCAAGGTACAATTTGCAAAGCTAAACTTCAGTACATTTTTCATGTGTTGTAGCGACATCATCTTGCCGTAATATGACACTCCGACGTTTGATTAATTAACCACAAAATATAAATTGATATTCAATTTCTTTACGTTCCGTTTCTGTGGCTCCGTCAATTTCTTGATGCTACATAACGTCACAAAGTGAACACTGAATAGAATCATGAGTTCAATTTAAATTAGTGGCGGTTCGTAGCGGATATTTTAAGAATTAAGTAAAGAATGTACATTAATTGTCCATGATTCAATTGTGCATAGCCCCACAAACTACATCAATTGGCCGACACTAGAAAACTTCTAGATCATATGCGGTTGTGATTGGTGGTTTCATCTTCAGATATTCCATAACCAATGAAATAATCTATACAGCATCTGAAGATAAACTTAAGGCTGAAGTCCTATTGCATGTATTTTCCGCGTACTGCGTAAGCGCGTAATCAATAGATTGGCTGCGTTCAGCAGAAAGAAAGCTGAGCAAACCAACACGAAAACAAGCATCGTGTACCGCTGGCTTAACTTATTGCACCAGTACTGGGATTCTGTAACTCGTTATTGGAGTTAACGATAGTTTCGTTATCATTGCGCAGCTTTACTTTTGATCTGTTTTTTCAGCTTTACTTTTGATCTGTTTTTTCAGCTGCACTGCTGAACTGAAAGTGAGACAAATATATGTTTTCTCACTCTAAAGCCAGCGGCACACGATACTTGTTTCGTGCTGGATTGCTTGCTGGATGGAAATACTCTATTCTGATTGGTCCGTCTTCAGAAATGCACCAATCAGAACAGAGTATTTCCATCCAGCAAGCAATCCAGCATGAAAACAAGCATCGTGTGCCGCTGGCTTAACTTATTGCACCAGTACTGGGATTCTGTAACTCGTTATTGGAGTTAACGATAGTTTCGTTATCATTGCGCAGCTTTACTTTTGATCTGTTTTTTCAGCTTTACTTTTGATCTGTTTTTTCAGCTGCACTGCTGAACTGAAAGTGAGACAAATATATGTTTTCTCACTCTAAAGCCAGCGGCACACGATACTTGTTTCGTGCTGGATTGCTTGCTGGATGGAAATACTCTATTCTGATTGGTCCGTCTTCAGAAATGCACCAATCAGAACAGAGTATTTCCATCCAGCAAGCAATCCAGCATGAAAACAAGCATCGTGTGCCGCTGGCTTAACTTATTGCACCAGTACTGGGATTCTGTAACTCGTTATTGGAATTAACGACAGTTTCGTTATCATTGCGCAGCTTTTCTACGGTATACAAAAGCTGCGCAACGATAACAAAACTGTCGTTAACTCCAATAACGAGTTACAGAATCCTAGTACAGGGGGCCCTATTCCGTAACCACTTACCGACAATTGTCGAATCGATAGACGTCGTTGCGCAGCTTTTTTGTACTACAGAAAAGCTGCGCAATCACGACTACCGATCCGACAATTGTCGATAAGTGGTTATGGAATAGGGCCTCAATTCAGCAGTGCAGCTGAAAAGAACAGACCCTTAGTCTGTTCTTTTTAGCTGCACTGCTGAACTAGTGCAATAAGTTATGGCTCCTGCACACAGGACGCGGTAATGCTTGCCGCGTGGCGGATGTCCGCACGACAGCCAATCAATATGTTGTTTTTCCGTAAAAGCTAGAAGGTTATTACGGAAAGCAGCATATTGATTGACTGTCACACGAACTTCCGCCACGCGGCAAGTGTTGCCGCGTCCTGTGGGCAGGAGCCATTAGACTGAAATAAATATACTTTCTCTCACTCTAAAACTGGCCACACACACTTTCCGTAACAGTAACCGTAATAGCTTCTGCCCACAGGACGCGGTAACGCTTGCGCGCGGCGGAAGTTCCTGCGACAGCCAATCAATATACTACTTTCCGTAATAACCTTGTAGTTCTCACGGAAAAACAACATAGTGATTGGCTGTTGCGTAAACTTCCGCCGCGCGACCTTTAAAGGCCAAATCACACTAGCGATTGGCGATTAATGATTGACAATTAAAGATTGGAACTTGACCAATTGGAACAAAGCAAGCTAAGGTTAAAGCTCGTTGATTCGTCAAAATCTAATCTCAATCATCAATCGTCAATCGTCAATTGCTAGTGTGATTTGGCCTTTACGGTTACTGTTACGAAAAGTGGCTGCGTTCCGAAATTCACTGCCAGTGCTGAAATTCTATAGTATACGTGACATGAACTATAAATTTTCAGTACTGGCAGTGAATTTCGGAACGCAGCCAGTATGTATGGCTAGCTAACTTATTGTGCTAGTTCAGCAATGCAGTTAAAAAGAATAGAGCAACTGTCTGCTAACAGAAATGATAGAAATAGAGAAACGTCATATTCAATAGAAAAACGTCTACATACTCTAACACGTTATAATTTATAAACATCAGTGTGATACATATAAGAAACAGAAGAGGAAGCAGAAGACAATAAATGACTTTGAAATTCTAATGACACCCAACATTTGAAAATTTCTTAAATGGTGTATAAAATCATCATAAAAATATAGTGTTGTAAGTTAATACTGTTATTCTATCTCTTTATAAACAGTATCTCTGATATATTCGCTATTTGTGGTATTTCAACCACTTGTGTGGAAAGTGCTTTTTCATTAAAATATTTCAAAATAGAAACTTAAACTTTGCATAAATACAAAAGAATCATTTATTTGCATCAATCTGGTATATTTGCAGTTACATTTATGTAAAAAAAATACAAAAATGTTAATTTATGTTATTTTACATAGTAGATATCATACTTTCATTTTTTGAGCAGCATTTTCCATGGCAAGCACATTTATGGTTATGTATAAACCTGTTTTTCATTTTCTGTTATATTATCTATATAACAAAAATTACTGATAAAGTTCTTTATTTAAAAAAAAATGTATTCTCTTTATGAGAATATCATTAAACTAAGAAAAAGTTCAATTTCATGTAGTAGTAAGTAAGGTGTATTTGAATACAGGTTGTAGGTGAATATTTTAATGTCATATTCTTGATTGAAATGTTAAATGTTAAATAGGGTTTTGAATATATCTTGAACAAATTTGATGCTTGTGATAAAAATTTATAACAGATTAGTGGACATCTAAATTTATGAAATACTTGAAACAAGTAATATTTCCTTGAATGCAGTATATGTATTTGTCTACTATGTGTACTAAGTTTTAGACCCGATTGTTCAAACCTCTTGATAAGCTACGTGACGGTTAAATCATGTCTGTGTCTGTTTTTTCTTCAAATTAGACAAAGACAGATATGATTTAACTGTCAGGTAGCTTACCAAGAGATTGGAACAATCTCCCTAAAGACTAGTTGTTCCAACTCCTTAATAAATTAACTGATAGTTAAATCATATGTCTGTCTTTGTCTAAATTAAAGGAAAAACAAAGACATATGATTTAACTAACAGTTAATTTACCAAGAAGTTGGAGCAACCGGCCCTAAGTCATGTTTCTTTCAGGGATAGTTTGGTTCCATTCTTGCTGGGTGCAGAGGTTACTTTAGCCTGCCACATCACGATTATCCCATATACAGGATCAACAATATATAGCAAATTGAAGTATTTTGTATCAGCAGGATGCTAATTACAAACAATACCAGACTAATGATTCTTAGCAAATATCTAACCCGGAGGAGTTATTTGGATAACACGTACTGTTACTTGAAAACCTATCGGGACAATTATAAGCACCTGGTCCAGGTGTTTGGTTATTCTACAAAATTCGACACCAAGGACAAAAAACTACCTGTTGATTCAAGAGTCGAGGCGCTGCGTGAAAAATTGATATATTGCGATCATCTGGATCGCGATCGAGTAAGGCCGGGTATTCTGAAACGTTTTTTAAGAAATAAGCTTGCCAAGAATATCGAAAAGGAAATGCAAACTTGGAAACTCGTTCATGACCCCGTCTATAGCGTATTATTGGACACGGGTGAGAAAAACGACGTAAGCTTGCAAGGAAATCAAGAAGAAGAAGTCTCTGACGCGAGTTCGAGGAAAGACGTAACGAGGCCTGTACATATGCCGTACGCTAGCACAGATAAGTACAGTAACGTAAACATAGCCGCGGATAATTCCATTGAAGTAGATTTCAACGAGAGCACATTACCATTGAATGAGAAGTACAAAAGCCTCTATGAGAAATATCTAATAGCGAAGAACATCCTCGAGGAGAACACCGGCGAAGATCTCACGCTGAATGAATATATGGAGAAGAAAGGGATAAGCGTATCTTATAAGACCGATCTGTCGAATGTTCCGACCAATTGGATGACCGACTACGAGCAATTCGATGACACATTAAATGATGAAACGTGGCTTAATAACTACGGCACCCCGGATCCGAACTCCAGAGTCAGTCCCGTGCCATGCGGCGGTTGCGGTGCTTTATTGCACTGCAAGGATCATGCTTTACCGGGCTACCTGCCATCGGAGCTCTTCCTGAAAAAGAACATATCTGAGCTACGGCTCATGATCTGCCAGCGGTGTCATTTTATGAAGTATTATAACGCTATGCTGGAGGTGAAAGTGTCGCCGGATAAGTTCGTGGAGTTGATCAAAGTCATCAAGACGAAGAAGTGCGCCGTGATCTTGATGGTCGATCTCACGGACTTCCCGTGCAGTATATGGCCGGAGATCAAAAGTGTGCTACATCCTCGAACATTAGTGTTCGTCGTGGGCAACAAGGTGGATCTGTTGCCTCAGGACTCGCCGAAATTCTTCACTCACGTTAAGGAGTGTCTGTCGAAGGCTGTGGAAAACACTGGAATCAGTAAGGAGTATATCAAACATGTAGCACTTATATCGGCTAAAACCGGCTACGGTATAGAAGAGCTCATTAATAAACTTCACAATCTCTGGAAGTATAAAGGTAAATACGTTTTTCTAAAGATATCTTTAATATTCTTGATATCACGGTGAACGTGCATGATAACGTGTAATATTGAAGTCCCGAATTTGAAAAGTAAAATAACGTCTCGTAAAGTGGATCCCAAAAGTATTTCGACATATTGTCCCGATATTCAGTTTTCGGGATTGTGATTTTTCGGAACATTGTACCACTCTTAAGATTTCAGTATTTTTTTTGGATTATGCATGTGTATTATCTCAATTCTTGAATACTTCGCTTTTCTCTCTTCTCTTGCCCTCTGTTTCTCTCCTCTTCCTCTCATAGATATAATTAATTCATTAATTAACTAATTAATCTCCAGGTGACGTTTACGTAATCGGATGCACCAACGTGGGCAAGTCCTCGCTGTTCAATACTCTGTTACAATCCGATTATTGCAAAGTGCAAGCCGTGGATCTTATACAACGCGCAACCGTATCCCCCTGGCCAGGCACAACTTTACGTCTACTGAAGTTTCCCATTCTAAACCCGCAGAGGTGGCGGCTGTACATGAGGATGATGCGTTTGCAAGAAGAGAAGCAGCAGTTGCTGGCCGAACAACAAATCAGAGTCGAGCAGTTCAAGCAGTCACGGAATTTGAAATACGTCACGTTGCAAAGTACGTTTTCGCACAGGATCTTCATCAAGCAGATCGATCACGTACGATCGATCGATACTTTCGATCTGCTCTAAATAAACATTAGACTTGGAATTTAGGTCGCATCGGCAAAACGTTTCAGCCGAAATCTAAACTTCAGCAAACGAAAGATCCATTCGCTATGGAGAAATACACGGCGAACACGCAAAACTTCGGCTTCGACGAGACAAAGGAGGAGTTCAAGTATAGCCGATGGTGTTATGACACTCCGGGCACTATTCAGCCAGATCAAATCCTGGATTTGTTGACGACCGAGGAGCTATTGTCGGTTTTGCCGAAACAAATAATCATACCGAGAACGTTCATTTTGCACCCAAACCAGACGATATTTCTGGCTGGGATTGGCAGACTGGATTATCTGGAGGGCTGCGACTATATCAGGTAATCGCGCGTAGAATCGCTAACGTGAGCGATGTAACGATGTTCCTCTAGCGCGAAGATATGCCAATGTTAAAAATGATTGTGCGTAATTGTCGCGTAGATGTACGATATTTGCGAGCACTGAGTTACCGATTACTATGACTTTAACCGCGGACGCAGATGATGTGTACAATGAATTATTGAACACGAAAGCCTTCGTCGTGCCTGAGAATGATTCGGACCGACTGAAACACTGGCCGGCGTTAGGATCTAAGGAGATGAAAGTCACTGGCATCGGAAGGAACATATCGGTCGCCGACGTTGTTTTATCCAGTGCAGGTGATATTAATAAGTTATCTCTCTAATAACAGTTGATAAGAATAAAATTATTGATATGAATAAGATTATCTAATAACACGAACTTATGTCAAAATAGGCGAACATCACATAGTCGCGCTTTAACTTTTGATTTCACAACTGGGACCAAGTTTTTCATTGTTGTAGGATGGATGGCGATCAGCGTCAACATGGATGATACTGTCTTATTAAGAGCGTGGAGTCCGCAAGCACGCGGTTTACA
Source organism: Odontomachus brunneus (assembly GCF_010583005.1). Classification (NCBI taxonomy): domain Eukaryota; kingdom Metazoa; phylum Arthropoda; class Insecta; order Hymenoptera; family Formicidae; genus Odontomachus; species Odontomachus brunneus. The sequence goes on from NW_022639537.1 coordinate 729,015, forward strand.
TCTCCGAATGCCGGCGCTCTTGCAGAAAACCGTTGCCCTGCGCGGCGATAGAATTTTTAATCTGCCGACATATAAGATAGGACAAGCAGCGTTTACAAAATAAAGAAAAAAAGAAAAAAATAGTTTATGTATACACACGTACCGTTTAGATACGTTTCCTTTTTCATATTATACATATCTCCTCCCAACGTAATCGATTTATTTCACGTGGCAATCAGTACTCGGCGAAAGAGAAATACCGCCATTGAAACACTCGTAGCGATGTTCTTAAGGCTCCTGGCTCCTCGCATTGTCTATCTCTTTTTAATGACGTCAGAAGCGAGAAAATGTATGCTAAAAATTCTTGCGAAATATGTTAAAATAAAAATATATATCCATAAAGTAACACTTACAATCGATTAAACAAATTTGTAAGATATTCCATGTACTCTTCTTTTGCTCTAATAATCAATAATATGTCGTAAATTAACGTGACATTCATCTTCTTAACCTATTTCTTTGCCTATTTCTATTCACATTAATTTACAATAAATTATTGATTGTTAGAGCAAAAGGAGTGCACGGAATATCTTACAAATTTGTTTAATCGATTGCACGTGTTACTTTATGGATATATATTTCTATTTCAATGTATTTCGCAAGAATTTTTAGCATGCATTTTCTCGCTTCTGACGTCATTAAAAAGAGATAGACAATGCGAGGGGCCAAGAGCCTAAAAAAGAACAATAATAGTCGAACAGTTTCTATAGACACTCGACAGTTTCTATTAACACGATCCAATCGCGTGAGCTTCTTTTAAATACCGTGTGTATGAGACATTCGATCAATGTGCTTCCAAATTTTTTTTATAACAACAATACAAAAATCGATACGAACGACCCTACTGGAACATAATTATCATATCAATCTTCGACTTCTTGTGCACGTATCTTTGCTTGTTTGTACATTCTTTTGTAGAATTTTTCTAGATTCTTGTAAAAAGTCTGACTTGAGTGAATTCGGTCCCGTGTGAATTCGCAAGAGGAGTCGTAATCTGCAACGCTGAAACAACAAACATTTTTGAAGTTCAAGTGTCGAGTTTTCATGTTTGCGTGGCGAATAATTTTACTCAGAGGAGTCACTTACTCATCCGTTTCTACGGTATACAATTTCCCTTTGGTTTTCTGAAGATTTTTCATTTTATGCAATCTACAACACGATGTAATGTGACGTGTCATGTATATAAGAAGAAATGTCGGAAAGACTCAAGTGATGTTCAACTTACATTGACATTGCCGGTTCTTCTTGCGTGTCGGATGCGCTATTCGATCCACAAACACAACAGCACGCTCTGTTATCGAATCGACTGTTACGATAGTGCGCAGTATCACTGTATTTTTGCTTAGGGCAATCGATGTAGAGCCCTTTGACTGCCACCGAATCGTCGTAGCATTTCGAAAAATAACAATTGTACTTTAAACAAACTGGACAATTGTCCATAACATGGCTGTTATCACACACGGCTGGCTTCTGCGAATATGATTCAGGCATATATGCGCCATCTTTTCTTAATATATGATAGCATTGGTGATCTTGTTGCGATCCTGTCCGATGACTTGTGATACACCGGCATCGATGAGAATCATCCACGCTACTCGATCTCTGGCGATACCTATAAAAGTATGCAATATATTAGAAATAAGAGAATTAGAAATAAGATATATACATATTTTGTATATATTTGATATATTTTTCTTCTTTATTAATTGTATACATATATAAATGAGATTATAATTATATAATAGTAAATATATAGTTTCATATTAATAATATTATATAATAATATCACTCGATACGATAAAACTTACGGTCGGCAGCTCTGAGATCTCAATTTACTCTTCGTATGGCATACCCTTCGTTGCCTAATGATGCCTTTAACCGGCCTCTTTCTCTGATCGCACGTGGTAGTTTGCTGAAACATATCAGTGCATATAAAATCAACCAGTCCTCGCGATTTACAAGCGAATGCACAAAATAGAGAATGGACGCGCGCTTAGTTCGCACGATTTCGATCGCCGTCTATGAAGTACCTTAGAGTTAATCATTTTTGGATTGACGACATAACATTTGCTCATACTTGTGTCACTGGGGCTTAATACTTCCTCGACTACCGTTTTCGTGGACACCTCGATTTTGGGTGCTATAATACCCTAATACGAAAAGAAACAATGGATGAAGGCTGTCGATTCTTGAGTTTTTCTGTTAATACACGGCAAAAAAGGACGTACCGGGAAACACTTTGTCGTCTCCATTAGTAGATCTATATCCACACCAGCCAGTAAACCTTTGAAACATGGCGCTGGATACAGTAAGTCTGCCAAATTTGTTTCAAACGTAGCTAGAGTGATGCCACGGCCTGTCATGGTGACCCACTGTATCAGTTCCGCGTGTAAAAACTCTTGCTCCAGGGTACGCTGCAGATCAGTCAAGGAGGCTATCCGTGTGAACACTTTACTGAAGGTGAATCTGTCGTGGAATAGCAGTGGAAAAATCGGGCTTATTCGTTGGGATTCCACGCAAGAATTCAGAGTATTGATCAGCAGTGCCACTTTGCCATTGGGACACAGCCAGACGCCGGGACACGTCACCTGAAGAGCACATTTTCTATACAGCATAATTCCGAAACAGTTTGTAACTTTACTCTAAATTTCTTGGAGTACAATTTTGTTCAAAATGAAAATACTATTATAAAAGTGAATATTGCACCCAAGCTTAAAGTGGATTATGAGGTTTGTTTTTTGTTCCTGCACTGCTGAACTGGTGCAGTAAGTTAGAGCGAGAAAAACTATACTTGTCTCACTCTAACTTATTGCAACAGTTCAGCAGTACAGGAACAAAAAACAAATTCCTAATTTCACACAAATGAATGTTTCGATTAGAGTGATGTTTTTGTAACAGTGGACACATCTCTTTAATTCACTCTTGAATTTACCATATAGTGGAGAATCTATTTTTTAAATAAATCTAAGAATTATTCAAATTCGCATGTCTCAGCTGTTCATTACTTTCTGAATAAAATTTTACTCCATGAAATTTAGAAAGTATTGATATCAACGATATACAATATACCGCGTGCACGTCCACTTGTATCTTGACGCAGAAAGCTCTGCCTGCCATGTCCGGATTGACAATCGTATTGATCACATGGATAACAGCATCATCTCACTAATTTGTATCAACGAATCATTCTCTCCGGTAATACATGATGACAATCGACAGGTTATCGCGTCGTGCACCTTTGAACTGAATGCTTAGAACGCGCTTATCCGAAGGCTCGGCTCGGAGAAGAAACAACTCTACTAACCAATGTCATCTCGCCACAGTACTTGTTGCCAGGAAACGGCAACATAACATTGGTATTGAATTTCTCCCAAGTTCAGTTGATTTTTAATTAAAATTACCATTGAATTTGTTTACACGGCAGCTTAAAACCGGTTTAACAACAACTATAGTTATAACTTCCGAAAATGTATGCTCGCTTACACGGAACAGTTTTAACTAATCTCCGCTATACTTACGAATGTTATAACTTCTGAGTGAAATAAATTAAAGATCGAAGAATGTATCGACAATGTTGAGAATATAATATATATAGTATAACCTACATGACTTTAAGACTTCAATAATTGGCTGAGTACACCTAACCATTAAGGCTATCGCACACAAATTGACATAACTGCATATGCATAGCATAAGATCGTATGGACCAATGAGCATCGAATATTAAGCATATGGCACCAATATGGCGACTTAATACTTGATGCTCATTGGTACATACGGTCTTATGCTATGCATATGCAGTTATGTCAATTTGTGTGCAATAGCCCTTAGTGATTCTACGCCATTGCTCTGACCACTGCTTTCATCATATATGTATTGACGTGATTGGCGGAATGTTCAGATTGTGTATCCAATTCGGCTTGAGAATTTCGCTAGAATCGAAAACAACTTTACATTGGCTGCGTTCAGTAGAGAAAGCTGCTTTGCAACTGTTGTAAAATTCGTGAATCTAATTGGAGCATGCTCTTAATTTTGGTTGAATCCAAGAGCATGTTCACGAATTTTACAACAGTTGCAAAGCAGCTTTCTTTGCTGAACGCAGCCATTGTTGTCGTTAAAGGCTAATGCAAAATAATCATTCTTCTGTGAGAACCCTAAATTGTGAATTTGTGCAATCAGTCGATTAATCACTCTGGGTTATTCAGCCTACGTTTATTGGTCGAACAAGTACTTATAAGCTTTATGATTGATTAGTAAAGACTTATGATGTCATTAATCGCTCTCGGAGCGATTAACCCAGGATCAATCCAAAACGCTATAAGTTTTTCTGTGTGCCCCTGCCCTTAGCGCATCACACGTCGCGTTGTCCGTCGCGGACCAGTCAAATCGTCCTATTTTATTACCTAACTTTACGATAAATAAAACGGATTTGACTAGTCCACGAAGAACCTCGCGACGCGTGACGCGCTAAGTGGGAACGCACCCTTAGGCTAAGTTCCCACTAAGCTCGTCACGCGTCGCGTCGTCTGCCTGCGTCACGAGTTAACCAATCAAATCGTTCCATTGGAACAAGTGTGTCATGCGTCGCGCGCGCTTCATCCCAATTAGAGGATTTGATTGGTTAATTCGTGACGCAGGCAGACGACGTGACGCGTGACGCGCTCAGTGGGAACTCAGCCTTAAAGTACAGCTGAGAGTCTACGCGCCATATAGTAGTATTATATATATGGCGTAATCAGACTGATTTAACCTCTATATGTTAATTTGAACGTGATATACTCTCTGATTACACTCACTTAACGCAAAATTACGAATTTTACGAGTTTATTTAATTGATCGAATTAATTAAGGTGAAGTATGGTATTCTTATCGTTATCTTTATTAGGAAGAAATCGAGGGCCCGATGAATTCTGGCGCAAACGCAAAATATTCATGCTCGCCGCAGTAAGTAATGCTTCTAAAAAATGTTTTTACGTTTGTTTGTATTAATTATTAATATATTTCGCATAATATCGTTAGCATCACATGGGCAGAAGAAGAAATTGCTACAGCATTGCTATCAGGAGTGTACATAGGGCTCTACAATATTGCACATTAGGCAGAAAAATAAAGAAGCAGGATATGAAAGAGGTATATTACTTGAAATATATCAAAATTTATGAATGATCTTGCAGTTTTTAAAGTATCTTGTGTGTGTGAAATCTCAGTTTTATCACATATTTTATTTTTAGTTGCGGGAACAGAGAATAGGAGCTGCTACAGCTGAACATGGCATAAATATGAATATTCTTAAAGAAGGTTTAACTAGATGTAATATTTTGCTGAATCGAAAGGTATTAGCTGACTTAGCAATCTGGGAACCACGTTCTTTCAAATCTTTAACTGATATTGCTTGTGCTAGAGCAAAACAAGATCATTTTACAGCAACCTCAAATATTGAAACACCAAAGAATGTCTTTGTAAGAGGATTGATTAAATAAACTTGCACAGGAATTGCATGTAGTAACAGATTTGTTCAAACATTTATTGCTAATTTCTCATATCTTTAAGTTTTATCCATCAATTGTATCAACAATGCTACAGAAATTGCTAATGATTACTTGAATTTAAGTGATCTGTTGCTCTAGAATATATATTTTGCAACATAGATACTCAAGAGTTACATATACAACAGTCATAACAACAATATAACATACTCCTCTATTTTAGATATATAGCAAGCATTTTAAAACTTGACAAAGTTTATAATGAATGTAACTTCCCTTTTTATCATTGGAATAATTTACATGTTCGAGTAAAATGACTAACGATATGCATCATCTCTCATTTGTACTCATAATATGCATAAAATCTCTGTTATATTTGATCTGGCACAACGTTATGGAAGATGATAAGTTTTTGCGTTTTAACAACGAGCATTAACGATCTGTACAAAGTCGGGTTTCAACGACGCGCCGCCGACCAAGAATCCATCGATGTCCTTCTCCTTCGCCAAGTCCTTGGCATTGCCCGCCGTTACGGAGCCGCCGTAGATGATCCGCAAAGTTTGCGAAACGTTGGGGTTGACGTTCTTGGACAACCATTCCCGTAATTTCTCGTGAACTTCCTGCGCCTGTTGCGGCGTCGCGGTTTTACCTGTGCCTATCGCCCAGACTGGTTCGTAAGCTAATACCACGTTGTCCCAGGATTTTACCTTGTCCGCTATCGCCTTGGTCTGTTTGTACACCACTTCCTCGGTTTTGCCCGCCTCGCGTTCCTCTAATTTCTCACCTATACACGCGATTACCTGAAAAATGCAAGAAGTTTATTCTGCATCTTTAAGGATACATTTCAGAACGTTCTTTTTGAGGAAAATTTTACTGAAATCTATAGTTCATGTTACATATACTATAAATTTTCAGTGAAATTTTAAGTATCTTTTGATTGAAGGAAATTCCTTAAGATTTCTTGATCTATGACGCCAAAAGCGAGAAATACACGTTAAAGTTCTTGCAAAATACGTAAAAACAAAAAGATATATTCATAAAATGATACTCATGATCAATCAAGCAGAATATAAAATAGTCTGAACACTTTCCTGTTGTTCCAATAATCGATGAATAACTAAAATTGACGTGACAAAATCATACGGAAATATAAAGTAAAAAAGTAAGTTGCGTGTCACGTGAATTTTTCGGTAATTTATTGAATGTTATATATCGTGTATTTCTTTACCGCCATCATCAATCGAGAGCTCAGCCGGGAGTATACAGAAAAACATAAGCACAAAATTGATCAGTCACAGTGGGCGATTTCTCCTTACAGTCGAAAAATAATCGACTATAATTGATCAATTTTCTTGATCATTATAATTATATAATGATCAACAAAATGATAATTATAACCGATTATAATTGATCAATTTTTTTGTGTGTCCAGGCCTTCAGCAGTAAAACAGTGAGCCAGTTGATCAATTATAGTCGACGATTCTTCTTACGACCCATGAATGATCGATTATTATTGGTCAATTTTCTTACTGCTTACAATCTCAGGTAGAGTTTGCTTTACAGAAAAGCAAAAAGGTAGAAGCCAATCAGAACTCGCGCTGGTAGAAAAGCAAAAACTGTCAACTACCACCTGATCACTAGCGCGAGTTCTGAGGCCGTATTCTTAACGTGTATTTGAACATTAAATACGCGCTTTTCATTCCAGATTGTGTTTTTCTTATACGTGCGTCCCGTATAAAGATGTTTCAGCTTGAAAATCAGAAAGGCATATTTAGCATTCAAATACAGCCCTAAATTAACTTCTGCTTTTTTGAGTTACGAGTGTTGCGAAGGTGTGAGTTCTCTCTTATATTTTTGTGTGCCATCCGTGTTCCGCGGCAAGGAGCCAAGAGCCTTGACTAGTCGATTGTTTTATCAATAAGGTCATTAATCACCTTTAAACCAGCTTCTAAGGCATGCGCGATTTTCTCTGCGATCAGCTCGTCCGTCTCGCCGAACACATTTCTACGTTCAGAGTGACCAAGGATCACCCAGGGGATATTGTTGTCCAGAAGCATTCCTGGGCTGATTTCGCCAGTGAAAGCTCCTTTAGCCACTTTGTATGTGTTCTGTGCACTGACACTGACATTATTGGGCACAATGGACGTCACGTATGCGAGATATATCGACGGTACTCCAACCACGACTTCTGTAAGACGTTAAAGTTTCGTAAAGTTACAGCGAATTCATATGAGTCAGAAGTTGAACAAAACATGCAGGAATGTTACATAAGCATTTGCATCAGATGACGCTGCTAGATTCTCTGGCAAATCTGGACTTTCATTCTTCCTAAAGAATATAAACTTTGTGATCTCTGTTACATAAATATCACGAGTAAAATCTCGATTGAGAATATATGATGAAGCAAAACTCCCTTGAAGGAAATCAACAACATTGTTTCTGAAGTTCAATTCATTCCTTTTTCTTTTTTAAGAAATAATTTTCTCGTGAATTATAAAATCGAATAGAGGAATCATTCTTTTTGACGAAAGAATCGATTCCGGAATTCGCCGGTTTCCGATGTAACATTTTACGGAACATTGCATACACACGTACATGCTGATCGCACACATCACGTACCAACGTTGGGGTCAAGCGGGCCGGTCTTCAGGAACGCGACGATGTCGTTGATCTCGCTCTTCGTGCCATTCATCTTCCAATTGCCACCGACGAAGAATTTGCGCGCCATACTCTTTGTGCGTTTTGTGACAGCCGTTCGCGCGATGTGCAACCTGTAACAAGATTCTCGAGCTCGTTCGCCCTTCCGACCTTCACGTGCTCGCCAAGGTGAAGTCTATCACGTCCTCTCAGCCCAATATTATATCTAATCCCCACTACCTTCCGTGCCATCCTCCCCGGCCATATGATGTTCTTATCAAGTGCACTTTCTACACTTAGCCCGCTCTTTTTCATAAAAATGTAATTGACAAATATGAAGATGCAATTGATCAGATGACAGGCCTGAATTTTTCGTCTTTATTGTCGCATTTTTTTTTGAAACCCGTAAACGTCTATTTTTTTACGTTTATATTTGATACAGAGAATACTGCATCTTGAGCCAAATGTGCGAGAATATGTTAAATGTATAATCACGATAATCAAGGAGGACTCTCTTAAGAAATTTGACAGGAAATTAATGCAGGTGCGAAACATTTAATATAAATAATAAATATGTGTTGATATTTTATTAATTTTCCAGTAATCACCGGTTAAGGTTCGCATAACCTACAATAAGATTTCTAACCTCAACACATGTGATTGTTTATGATTTCTCGAGGAGGAGGCCGAATGCATGGTGACCAAACAGAAAAAAGAAATAAAAAGATGTTTATGATCTAGGATTAACCTTTCTGGATGCATTCCGTTTAACGCTCATAATGATCGTGGCGTCATTCTATCCTTGTTTAACATCCAGTAAGAAACATGGATAAAATGATGCCGCGATCGTAACGGACGTTAATTGGAACTCAGCTTTTATCGTAACAAGATAAGCGTACTTACAGTATCTGATACTATTAGAATATACGAGTACTGTATTGCTACGAATTATATTTGCATTTGTAATACTTGTTAATGTCATTTTCATCAGCGACATTGTGGAGTTTGCTGAAATTCTCGTAAACAAACTGTAATCAGTATTAGCCTCATTTTCATAAAAAAGAACTTATCAATACAATTTTGTGAGATTCTGTCGTGTGTATAATTTGTAAATTTGCGTAAGTTTATCGGTAATTAACTAATTCATGTCAAGTATGAAATAGAATTATCATCGCTTAATATAAAAAATTTATCGTTCGTTTGAAATTTGAGCAAGTTTCGTTGATTTATAACAAAAAAACAGCAAAATAAACTTCGTATCTTACGTCGACGGCATATATCATACAAATCGAAAATTATTAAAAGTAAGTGAGGAATCAAAAGATATTGCAATGAAAAATAATGAGAATATTATCGATACACAAAATAGATATTATTTTTTAAAAAAACATAAAATTTGTCGAAAAATTTATTCTATTAGCATACTATTTCAATAACATTAATAAGAGGATAATACAAGAAATTAAATGTGTGTGTAAATAAGAGAAATATAAATATAACAGAACACTATATAGATGAAATATTATAAAAACAAATCTCCAAAATTAGGATCAATAATAGTTTAAAGCAATGAGTAAATATGTAATACAAATCTGAGAATACATTTACTATCGAAGCAGGAACATTCAAATTTATCACAGATGAAAAATGTTACACAGTAAATTGTGACTTAATAATGAACATTATTGAGTACACACGCTAAATTGAACAAAAAAATATATAATTATGCGTTAATGTGGATTTTATGAAGAAGAATGTGTGTGTACATTAAGTTATACATTGACAACAAAGTGATTTAAGCTGTTTTTAATAGTTAATTTAATTTTTCCTTTTACAAAAATTTCAAAATGTTAACAGAGACTACCAGTACCAGGAGAAAACTTTATTTAAATTAATATAATTATAAATTATAATGTAAATTGTATACAAACTAATCATTTATGTGCATATATATATTTATGTTATGTAAATACTATATAAAACAAAGAAGCAAAGAAGTAAAATGGAGGCTTCTTGAAGATAAGAGAAGTACTTGTTTTACAAGCATACTTTAATATTATGCAAGCATGTTTGTTTAAGTACGAAGGATAATTGTTCTCATTTAAGTATGAAGCATAATTGTTCTCAATTAAATAATAGGAAAAAGGACTAATTCGAGTTCAAGCACAGGATTAATAGTGCTATGTACCATATGGATAAAACCTTCCTTGTGTTAGGAAATAGAGCAATATTTATTGAACATCAATACTCAATATAAATAATCAAACGTTTCGGCTCAATCATGAACCCTCTTCAGTGATATAAAAAAAAACTCAAGGTTTACAAAACGAACGCATTACAAGTAAAAGAATTAATTAAAGACCTTAATAAAATGACATGAATGTTATTCGCAGTATTATAGCTGACAAGACCATTACCCGACTAATATTAAAAAGTTCAAGTTAATACTAGGAAGCAGCCATAATTATAAAAAAAACCATAAAATAAAATAAAAATAGGTAAGATTAAAATATAATAAATAATTAAAACGGTCAATATAAATTATCTTTGTTGAGCTCAGCTAAAAGTGAAACGATCCTGTCAACGATAACATCGCCACGTCTAAGTAAAAGAGATAATAACAGATTTATATACACGAGCATTAACATTGCAGCGACGACTCTTGGGATCAAGCCAAAGTTTTGCATGAGGAACGTTATTACTTGAAACGCCTGATATCAGAAATGATTTACATTAAATTTCAAAAGCATGGACTTAACTCTCAAAAGGACACAGAATATTTGGGCAACAGCTACTGCAGCTTGTTATGAAAATAAAATCTTGTTTGTTTCCTTCTCTTCCAAGAGTCGTGGCCACAATGTTAATGTTCGTGTATATAAATCTGTTATTATCTCTTTTACTTAGACGTGGCGATGTTATCGTTGACAGGATCATTTCACTTTTAGCTGAGCTCAACAAAGGTAATTTATATTGACCGTTTTAATTATTTATTATATTTTATTTAATCGAATTAGCTCTTTTTCCTATTATTTAATTGATATCATTGTACAGTTCGGATATTATTGTTATTGAGTTCTTATTTTCTTACTCTTAATAATTGTTCTCATTTGTGTGGAAAATGAATCTACCAGCCATTATAGAAGACTATCTGTTGCAAGGATACATATTTCAATTTTACAAAATACGTTTGTGAAACACATAAGTGTGTGTGATATATATATATATATATATATATATATATATATATATATATATATATATATACACAATATATTCGTTTTATTTACCTATATAGTTCAGCAATATCAGTATAATTATTCTGTTTTCCTATTCTAAGCAAATAGGTCAAGCCATTGCTCAAGCATTCAGATGCAACAGTATTACATGCAATCTCTGTTATATTAAGATGTAGTATCTACATCTTAGTCTTATTTCATCGCTCGGATTAATGATTTCTTAAATATATATTATACTATATATGTATGTATATTTTGGAATGTGTATTTTTGTATAATACATATAAAAGATTTATGGCCATTCCCTTCACTTTCTTCGTGAGCTATTGATAAATGACAAATAAATCTTGTTGCAAAATGTCGTTCATTAGTTTTAGATCTGATAAAGAATTCTGTAGAATGGTCTGTAAGAAACAAACCGACTCTTAATTTGATTTTAATAACAAAACAAATAGAAGTTATGTAGAGACTTGGCTAAAAGATTACCTTGACTGATTATAAAAGAGAGAAGACGGGAGATTCGCTAGTTGGAAGATTAGTTATAATTATATTAAATATAGTCATTATTATTTAGTTAAACCCAAATATTTATTAATCCCTCTAATAATTAAATAAATTAGTAACGAAAGAAAATAATTCGATTGTTTGGAGGATCTTACACAGGTCTCAGTTTCACTAATGTGCATAATCATTTATCAGTTCTGTCTGTTTTAGATAACAGAGAAAAATGGCGAGTGAGGAGATAATTGAGGCTAACAAGAAGCCACAGCCTGTGTTCAAGAACCGCTCGTTTCAGCAGAAATTTCGGCCCACTGGTAACACCGGTAAAAAACGCACGTGGCGTTCGTTAAAACAGGTTTTGGCTCAGGAACGTTCATTACCGTGGCCAAGCACGGTAAAACACTGTACGTAGGGTCCGATAAAATGATTTTATTTCCACTTGTCGTTATGTTCGTACATGGTTGGGAAGTTGGTATTTTTGAACTGTATAACAAAGTTATAAGAATAATTCACACGTGATAAAAACCGAAATAGTTCGCATCAACACCCATATATAGAATATTTTTAATCGTATGCTATTGCTACAGCGTATGTATTGCTATAGCGTGCGTAATGATGATTTTTAGACAGTTCCATCAATGCACCTCCGAGCTTCAAACCTGCCAAGAAGTACTCCGACATTTCTGGATTGCCAGTGAGTGCGAAGATAATTCTTCTCGCGACATTTGAAAAAAAATCCACCTTTTTTTATTATTAAATCGTAAACTTTCTTAAATTTATTAAATCGTATTACTCTTGTAGGCACGATACACGGATCCACAGACTAAATTGTACTACGCAACCGCCGAAGAATTCGCGACAGTACGAAGTTTACCGATGGACATAACAGCTGGATATCTGGCTTTACGCGGTGCATCCAGCATTGTTGGTTAAATAAACGCAATATTTTACGTAACGGATGATTCATATTTTTCGGCACGAGAACGCGATTTCTAGATTTGCGTGCTTTATATACATTGAAAGTTTAAAGTTACGTTCACAGAGACAAAGGAAATATACTTCAACGGGAGGATAGAAAGAAAAAGAGACAGATATAGAACAATTCAAGAAAATAAAGTATCAAGACGAAGTAAAGTATCGATATTTTTATCTCACCATATAACGTTTATAATAACACTTGCCATGCCTATCGAGTAATGCTTTGTAGGATCTTACAAAATGAACAATTTCACGGATGATTTCTGTTACTCCCATTGTTTTATCTCTCCTTAGTAATTTATACGATACATTATTAAAAAAGCTTGTCCATTATAACTTAGTATATGAACTACAGGCTAACAGGGAGGAGAGGTGTGAAGGATCCCCAAGACGTGTATAACTCGGTTTAAGGGATTGTCTACAACGCGGTCGCAGTCATATTTTAAAATCGTAGTACTAATCCGTAAATAAATCACGTATCTATTTCCTTCGTATAAACTTATGAAAAATAAAGCTTTATCGAATTTTTCCATAAAACTTTTTATCTCTTACGAATGAAACAGATAAATGATCGATATACAGATTGATGCTACGACTTTAAAGCGTAACTACGACCGCGTTGTAGACAACTCTTTAGAGTATGCACTGTGCTTTATCTTTCTATTTCGGTCTTTTCCCTTTAGCACATTTTGCTCTCGTTCAGTTTGCTACTTGCAACACGACCATTAGCGAATTTGCAAAATTACTTGCGATAGAAGAATACAAACAGCAAGGCCTACTGAAATATTGCCCGAATCGTGCGCTATCATCAGGTTGCCATTTGTCTTTAATGTAATTAATTATTTAATTAATCGATACAATTATTCATCGTCTTAATCATATAAGTCCGGAAGATCTTCGTCGTCACTGTCGGCCTCGGCGTCCCCTAAATCGTCTAAGTCATCGAAATTCGGTTTCTTATCGGCGGAATCGCTCAAACCACCCATTTGCCGCATCATCTATGGAATCAGAGAACATGTTTTTTTTTATTTGCAAACGACTATATTATGTGGAACTTAATTGTGCAGAATTTACATAAAAATAAATACCTCTTCTAAGTCAGGTGGACTGCCTTCATCTTCAGTATCGTCCTCATCCTTCCATTTGTTAAAATCGCTCTTCAACCAGTGCGCCTTTGTCTTGTCCTTGATTAATCGTGGCCAATATGGTCCCTCGTCTTTTTTAACAAGGACTAATTCAAAGGTTCTACCTTTCATATTTTTTACAGTTTTGCTTGGAACAATATCCTTGTATAAATTAATCGTAACTTCATGCATTTTGTTATCTGTGCCTCCTTCTCCTTTGAAATATATTTTGTTTTGTTCAATTTCGATTATAGGATCCTTACAATCTTCTAGACAAATAGTGACATATAAGATATCTTTCCTTTGGGCCCACATAACCGGGGGAGGAGGTATCCTGAAAATATAAGATATATATATATACAGGTATGCAGGACAGACAATCCTGATCACGAAGGGATCGTCTACATTGCAGTCGTAGCATTAGTCTATGAATCGATAATGTATCGATTTCTATAGCGCAAACTCTTGAAAAACGAACAGTTTTATTGAATTTATCAATGAAACTTTTCATTTCACAAATTTATGCAAAGCAAGTGAATACATGATCAATTCACAGACTAGTGTTACGACTTTAAAACGTAATTGCGATCGCATCGTAGACGATCCCTAACAATTTATATTTCCGTACATTTAAGGAAAATTACGCGAGCAAACGTCGGCAGGTGATTTCCCACGTGTGTGTTGGGGAACCTGACCTGTTGTACACCTATAGGTTAGGTTAGGGGTCGGATCTCAAGGCTATTTGTGTAACGATGTTTCGTGCAAAGATCGTTACGTTCGCGGGAGAAGTCTCAATGAGAAAGCAAGATATATTCGACTGTCGCATCGCGATTCATGGGAGGATCATCGTCAAAGCTAGCGGCAATGGGCTCTTCGAAGAAACGAGAGTCATTGAGCTTATGCCCCGGCATGCGATGCGCTTCCTCCTCTGAGCAAAGCACGCGCCGAGGACGCGGTTCGCGAAATCGGAGGCTGAGAATACGCGACGGATGAGGCCACGAGCGAGGATCGACGTTTGCATTTTCGTCCGTGGGACCGATTGCATTGAGTTTTTCGCCTGGAAACTTCGAGAATCAATAAACCGTCCCATCAACATGGCGGTGCCGTTCGCCCCACGGGGCGGCACTTGGACGTTGGCCGGCACTCCAACGCGGCTATACGCGGTCGAGCGAATACGGGGCCCGACAACCGGGCCCAACAGCAAGCATCGTTACGCCGAATTATACCGATCACCTTATACTTACTGGCCTTCTTGCGTCATGTTTCCGATCGAGTCCGCACGGCGAGAGGGAAACAAATACACAACGCACTCACGTACCGCGCCGCGACACGATTCGAGATCGTACGTTTCGAGATCTCGCCCGTTTCTCGAGAGCACTGTCAATACGGCGCAGGCTCATGCAGGATTTACATTGCGTCCGATGTCCGACGAATGACGTCCGATATCCAATAGGAGAACAGCTTTCTAATAGAGAATTCAATTTTTCATTGGAAAGCTGTTCTCCTATTGGATATTGGATGTCTACGTCGGACATTGGATGCGGTGTGAATCCTCCATCACGCCAGAGAATATTCCCTAAAAAACGCCTGGTTATGGAGGGGCGCATTCAGTAGAAAAAGCGCTCAATGAGCAATCAACGATTATTGGTTCTTGCTATTAGATCCCTAAATCTAGACCAATTACATTGACAAATTACTCAACTGTTGTGCAACTGTTGAGTCTGCTGAATGCAGCCAATGATTCACATCGTGTCCGATGTACGACGTCCGATATTCAATAAAAGAATAATGCAGGATTCACATCGCGCGATATTGACGTACGACGTTCGATATCCAATAAGAAAACAGCTTTCTAATAAAGAATTCAATTCTCCATTGGAAAGCTGTTCTCCTATTGGATATCGGAGGTCATACATCGGATATCAAATGCGGTGTAAATCCTCCATAATATTACACACGTCGTACGACAAGTATTGTCGGACGTGTTGATTGGCTGGTAGATAGAATTCTCCTAAGGTCTTAACTTTTTTTTCTAATTACCCCAGAAATTCTCTATCCAACAACGAATTAGAATAAAGCAATCAGTAAATAAAACACTCTAATTGGTTGATTCTTACGTTCACGATTATACTTACGCAATTGTAGAATGGCCTTTAGTTTAACAAAGGCGTAAAGGCATAAAGGTCACGTGCAACAAAATGAAAGAAAAGTACTGAATTCTCATTGGCCACATTCAGTAGAAAAAGCAGTTCAATGAGTGCTCAAGCCAGCGGCACACGGTGCTTGTTTTCGTACTGCTTGCTGGATGGAAATACTCTGTTTTGATTGATGCATTTCCATTTATCTTCAGTGTGTATGTATGTATATGAAGTGGAGCAATAATTATTGCCATCTTAAATATCTTCGAATCTATATCTATCTCGATCTAGAGGAAAATTTGTGGAACTAAAATTTTACGGAATGAAGCGGGCTGTCATAGGCCGGTATTCATAGTCGAATCTTATTTTAAGATCGTTTTAAGTAAGATCTTAAGATGCGAATACGGTTCTATGATTGGTTCATGATATCTTAGGACAGTACTTAAGATGATTTTAAATATAAGATATATATGAATATTGATCATAGAGTTGGTTATTTCAATTTCTTGGTAAATTAACTGATAGTTAAATCATAAGTCCGTGTCTAAATTAAACGAAGAACAAAAACAAACATATGATTTAATCAGTTAACTTACCAAGAAGTTAGAACAACCGGGCCATATAGCGATAATAATTTTTGTCCAGAATGAGACGGTTCGGAGATTTCAAGGTTACTTTTATTTTTTTAAATAGCAATTAAATTCTATACTTTTTTATTCTTAGTACAATAGTGGATGTTTAGACGATTTTAAGGTATAATATAAGGTAATTTAGCATTAAATAAACAATGATTCTTATCTCAGAGGTACTCCAGATGATGTCCGTTTACACGGATACGAAACTGCAATCGTTGAATTTCTAAAGCACGTACACTTTTTAACATTTTCAGATTGATTGTTGTACATGCTGTAAATAATTTGTTCATATCTTCTGGTATGGTCGATATTTTTTGGTAAAGCGAGAGAAAGAGAGAGAGAGAGGAAGGGAGGGAGGGAGTATGAAAACCATTGCAACTTTGCGGTATAAAACAATCGGTAACGTCAATGCTTCCCAATAAATAGATCCCTTCTTTATATTTACCAAAGTGTTTTAAATACACATATCGAATATTATTATAAAAAATATTTACACATGAAGAAAAATATATAAAAAATAAGAAAAAATGTATTGCGTGGATACTAACAACATATTTACATAAATCCCTAAGCTTTTTATAATAATATAATAAACAATTGTTTTTATTAGTATATTGCTTGTTATTAGTCGAATAAATATTTTTTTTTTATTTCTTACACTTTTCTCTCTTATAGTCTAATAAGAGAAGAGATTTAATATTATTTATATCAAAAATATTTTCCTTTTTATTTTCCGTGTGTGTGTTTCACGAGATTTAAATTACATAATATTTTTCGTAAAGGAAGTTATGTCTGTATTAATGTAATTACAAAATACTAGTAAGCATTTTTGTATACATTATCGTATTCTTAAAGCTAATTTATTCTAAAAAAAGATTAAATTTGATAACGTTTTAACATTTTTTTTCGTGTAGTTTCTTTTGTTCTTTTATTTGATCTAAAAATCTCTCTACGTTTCCATATTCCTATTTCGCATGAGGAACCTGTGGAAAAAATTTTATTGCGATCGTCGCGGTTGTCAGTTTCAAAATTGTTTATTATCCAAAATGCTTCATTTCGTGGTGAAGAACGCTTACGAAAATCGATAACGATAGGGAAAGAGATCGATAGAAATAAACAGAGAGAGAGAAAGAGAGAGAAAGAGAGAGAAAGAGAGAGGAAGAGAGAGAAAGAGGGAGAAAGAGAGAGAGCGCCAGATCGACGGATCGACATGCAGAGAAGGGGATAGAGACAAAACGGTCGGAGATAGATTGTAGGTCATCCGTGGGGGGGTCGGGGGGAGGGGAGGGAGAAGAGACGGGCCCCGATGGAGGGGCCACCCTTGTGTGCGGCGAGCTAACTGGACACAGACTGACGGTACCAGCAGTCTCTGTCTCCCGCAGGTTCGATTCAGGTGCGATCTGTCATTCACCGCTCTCTCGCTCTTTTGTGTACGCGGTGCGTGCATGCGTGGGCGTGCTCGAATCATCGCGAGAGAGACAGCCGTCGTGCTAGCTGACGTCGATCGTGCGGCTCAACCGGTGCCGATCGATCAATCGATCGCGCGACGCGACGCGACAGTCTCGCGGTTTCTCGAGCGCATACACGTGCGAGTGTTTCTCGCGCGATACAGACGAGATTTCATCGAAAAGGTAGAGCGATATAAGAAAGTCTGTAAAAAGATATCAAGTAACGGCAGGGGGGAGGTGTTATATAGTGTAAGGGAACGCGCGAAGGCACACGATGTATGGAATATAAGAATGAATATGCGCGCGCGTTGTAGGAACAGGAGTGTGTCACAGCTTAAAAGTGAATATGTTTTGGAGAAGGTTTTAAAAATTGTTGAAGTAACAGCAGATAACAATAAATATTGTTCAAAAGGACTTTGTGGAAAACTAAAATAATAGACATAATAATTATTTTATATTCTATGTTAGCCCTGTAATTGTGTGTGTATGTGTATGTGTGTATGTATATATATATATATATATATATATATATATATATATATATATATATATATATAATTTACATATAATCGAAAGTGGAAGCAAACATTTTTTGTGTGTATATGTGTATGAGGTGCAAATATGAATTTTACAACTATGTTACACTTTGAATCCAAATATTTCTCTTAGTACATTAAAGAAACTGCACGATTTACACAAGCATGAAATTTAAAAAACAATCTCGCTGGAGTCGTGACACTTTCCTTCCTATCGAAGAGGGAGACACGTATACATTAGACATAGAAATATGTTTTTGCCTTTCTCTAAAGAATATAAAATTTCGAACTTATCTGTTTTTACATCGCTGCAATGTGTATAACGTCTGCGAGATAAACGTAGTGGGCGCGACGCGATGAATTAACTCTCGCTTCATATAGCCCATTTTCTTATCTGTTATGTCCGATAATATCAATGTCACTATCGATACGTTTCGCGTGTGCAGAGTGTGAGTGCGAGGAGATTTTCCGGAGCGGAAACGAGGGATCGCCCGGTCGCAGGAGCTGACGACGGCTACGATGATTAGGACGATGCGACCTTCGATTTAAAGCGAACCTCGTCACCGGTTGCGGCAACATGTCGACGAGCTCGCTCTTTTACAAGGACAAGTACGCGGTGAGTACACATACACACACACATACACACATATCGCGTACACATGCACTGTGTGCATTACGCACCGATACCTATACGCACACCTGTTTCTCCGCTTTCCATGCCGGTTGTTTTTAACCTTCGTAGCTCGATCAGGGTGTCTACATAATGAACATACATTTGTGTGTATATATGCATGTATGTTAATCTACAAAATGACATATTAAATTCTATCAAGGGAAAGTCTATGAAATCAGAGAGTGAAAAAAAAAGAGAGAGAGAGAGCGGAAGTTTGTGATCGTCGTTTATTCGCTTCTTTCAATCTCAATTTGTGATATAAAAAGTACGTTCTCTTCGATCGCTTATAAGAGACAGAAGTTACTGCTAAGATTAGCGAAACGTTAGCGAAAGTTGATATCAAATCAATTCGTCGATATGTCAACCAACATTTTGTTGATTGCATTAATATTCTAATTAACGTTGTGCTCATTTTCTTTTAACGTTCCCAGTAATTCGTAATTGTGGACACCGATTTTCTTTTTCTTCCTCTATTAACTGGTGGAGCTACGAGGGTTAATACGTTATTGCTGGAAGAAAGCGAGCTTCGCCGAGAAGGTGCTGGATGAACGCGAGAGGTGAAATAACGTTACACGGAGGATACACTAGAGAGCGGCGCGATATTCCGCTTTCCTCGGGTCGCACCGACAGATATTTCTAGTTGAAGAGTTAACTCTTCACGAGAACGCTGTGGTTACCACTCGTAACTGCTCGGTTAGTAACCACGGAACGACCGCTCGAACTCGCTAATTTACATGGTGGTTACAACTGCTAACCATAAACTTTATCGAATTTCTGTCATTTTATTGCCTTTCGAGCAATACGGCTCTCGACGATCGCTAAGAACAAATACGTGGGAACTTTTTCTCTCGGTAGTATCGCGAAGAAAGAAAAAGAGGATAATAATAATAATAAATTCCGTCGATCATTATTTTAATTAAATCTACGTAATTTTACCATCTTTGTTTCGTGCAAAGCCACGGGAATTAAGAATTGGTTTTGCGAGTACAAGCTAAAGAGTCGCTGTTTACATTGCAATACCGTAGTTTCTGAAGTACCGATGAAATCCCAAACGTTTTGACTCCTTTCTAAACTAGGATATACGAACCAACGTTCGAATGAAGCATGTTATGTTCATCGCGTGTTCGTCTAGTGCGCAGTTGATATTTGCAGTAGGCGTAACTTAATCTCTGTCCGCGGTTATCAACCACAGTATTTTTAAAGATGTTGCTTTGCCGCGGTATGCGCGACCTCGCCGACACTTCGAATTTATGCTCTCTCTGTAATTACGCTCTAAAGTAAACCTTCAAGAGCACACATAATTACTGCATTCTGACGCTTTCTTTACGTTTATCTGCCATTTTACTTGTCTATATTATACGCGTCTTTTCTTTTATACGAGTTCCTATCCTTCTCTCTTTTCTCGTTTCTTTATTGATAAGATTAATTTTGACGACTCTGTCATTGCGCGAAAGTCTATTACTTTCTTGAGCTTTATATACTCAACAAAAATACAACTATATACAGTGAGTTGCAAAACGGTTTAGATATAATAAAATTGAGAATACACCAAACTATCAAAATTGTGATTCATTACGATTTACGCAGTAATAATATAATTAATAATATAATTAAGAACACTAAATGTCTATGTGATAATAAATAATTATAATATTTAATCATAATAAATAATAAAAGCACCTAATTATAATTAATAATAATAACAATTAATAATTTAATTATTGGGCAAACATGTCACAATAATGACTCAGTTTTGACAATTTGGTGAGCTCTCTTTATTTTGTTTTTTTTAATTTCACTTTGTCTATACTATTTTACAACCTACTGTACACTGAAAGAAAAAATATGTAAAAAAATTTCTAAACAATATTTATTCGATGAGTACTAATAACATATTTAAATCTAAGTTCTAGATGAAATCTCTAAACAGAAGAGAAATTATTGGAACTTGTGCACGTGGCCGTCACTATTTTGCGAATCTCAAGGAAATTATATCGAGGAAATAATCATATATCTCGGTTTATCGCGCGATATCGCGTTATCGGGTTTTATTCTCAGTCAAGATCGATCTAGCTTTTCGATTAGCAGGAGATCGCCGAAGTAGCAGCGCGATTTGTTGTATAAATATCTGTCGGTCAGACCGGAAGAATGTGCGGATGACAGCGTCACCCGCACGATGGAAGTTACTTCGAGGCCGTTGTGTGCTCCTGCGAATCGGGAAACTTCTCGCGATTGTGGTAAAAGCAGTATTTATAATGACGTACTTTCACTCTCCTCTTTGTCCGCGTCAATCCGGCAAAATTGCGCGCGGCGCACACTCGATGCACCAGTTCCGCCAATGCATTTATTGTAATATTGCCGCGCGCGAGCCAAATGGCGGTCGATCGATTATTCGCGGTGACTAACACCGCACCGCTTAATTATATCGCGGTGCAACGATCACGTCAGGTTTACACTGCGCAGTATATTTCGACCGTGTTGTTTTCCGCGAACGTAACGTAGCGGCGCGAAGCGCAATAATGGCACCTGCTGGTGATGCACTTACATGCTCTCAAAGTTACTCCACGGTAAATTTGCCGAGGAACGATTCGTCATTAAAATCAAGATCAACGCTTCTGGGATATCCTGTCCCAAAACGATACTTATCGTTGCTTTCTTCTGCATTTCTTTTTTTAGTTCTTTCCAAATCTCCCCTCTATGTCATTTATTATTACACCTATATAAAAATTAATTATTTTATCTTCTACTTACTTCTTTCTTAGACTTGTATTAATAATCGTTATTTGAAACTTATCTCATGTCAAATACTCGGAACAAATAAAAACATATAAAAACTATGATTAAAAACACAGACATACACACGCATGTACAAACACAAAAATAGACAAAAAAGGACCTATAAGAACCGAACGCCTGAAAATTATGCACAAAAATAAAGGAAATGGTAGAATCTCATATATTATATCAATTTTTTCATACATACACGCACTTCCTGGTATCCAATTCACTGGATATTTTTTCCAAGTATAATCTGACTCTTCTTGTGCTCAAAATATATAAAATCGTATGACAAACTTATTGGATTATTGATTAATACGTGGGAAATTTTGTTTTAGCATCTTTTAAACCTGACAATTGGCTGTGCACTGCAAAATACATACGTAAATTAAAAATTCTGAAAATATATTTTTGTAATCTAGTTAATCTCTGAAGTTAAGAAAGATATAATACTTTCATAAAAGTATCTTTCATTTGAAATAGTTTGGACTGAGAAGATTATAGCAAAGTATAGATGTTCCGATTTTACAATTAGATTCTTATCAATGTATAAATTTAAAATAACATTAGAAAGTATACACGCAAAAATCAATTTGTTATGTGCAGTAATTAATTTTTGCGTCGATATACTTTAATGTTATTTTAAATTTATACATTGATAAGAATCTAATTACGAATGTATCAAATCGACAAAGCTATTCGTATCGACTCGTTAACGGAACCGCACTGACATGTTGCGATTGTATAAGGATTTAATCGAAACGCCTGTACACACTTTGCTTTAATGTTATATACAGGATGTCCAGTAACTGATCGAGCAACCGCCGTGTACGGGTAGAACGGGTCAAAATAATCATAAAAGTTATATACCATTTTGAAATTTTCTCAATATTTATTTCGTAATTAATTAAAATGTATAAACGAATAAACTCACGAGAAGCGGTAAGACAGGCTCTGTGTGTAAAAGAAATGGCTTACCTCTTAGCAACGATGAGTAAACAGCTGATTTCGAGGCGGAGTAACAAGCGACACCCATACGTTACGTACGTCGTATACGTATACGGCAGTTGCTCGATCAGTTACCGGACACCCTGTATATGAAATTCTAACATTCTCTATATTTTTACACACGATTTTTCAGCGCTCGGCTCTTCTAAGTCCTTCTTATATCGATTCTTGAGATATTCAGGTTTGAGATTAGAGTTAGATGTGCATTTTTCAGTTGCGATTGCAAATATAATGTCACACATATTATGTAATTCAATTGAAAAATTCGAATCTAATTCTAAATTCAGATCTGCATATCTCACATGAAACAAGTTACAAGTAACGACTATTATTACAGACTTTAAGACGATATATTCATAGTCACAGATCTTATATTTAAAAGATCTTATTCTTAAATAGGATTATTTAAGAATATTTCTATTCTTATATTTAAGTTCATCTTTAAATACCGCAAATATTATTTTATTGGGAGTATCTGAAGATAAACTCAAGACAACTTAAATATAAGATTGCGCGCGCGCGCGCGTGTGTATTTGTATGAACTATAAGAATATTGGTCTTAACATAAAATTTAAAAGCTAAGTTAGGATAGATATCTCTTCGTCTTTATTTTAAATTGAGGAGAGGATAACTTTAAATTGCGCTGCAGTCTTCTCTTTATCAGGAGGAATCATTATTACATTCATTTGCACCTCGGTCGGCGAGGAACGCTTAGGAACGAAACGAGGAGAAATTTAGAAGCGCGATGCAATCTCACGAGCGTTATTCGCGCCCGCGAAACGGACAGAAATTCACGACGGGGCAGAAACGATACGCGCGTCGTAGAAAAATACAAAAGGCGATGTGTTACAAGGCCGAAAGTAACTCGTATCTCGTTAATGCATCTGCCGATGTATCTCTCGCGAAGACTGAACTGTTACACACGTCTCTCGCTCTTTCGTTTTTTTTCTTTTTATTGTGATAGGCGAAAACATGAGCAAATAATTAAGAGATAATTAAGGAGTTAGCCTTCGTTCGTCTTATTTTTTCATCATGAAAATTTCAAGTTCCCTTTTTCGATGCGGCCTCGATCGCGTAAATGAATGATTAATGCCTGGCGGCGTCATGATATTTTTGTTCATGAGAGAGAGAGAGAGCGAGAGAGAGAGAGAGAGAGAGAGAGAGAGAGAGAGAGAGAGAGA
>NW_022639537.1:755421-815508 GCF_010583005.1 Odontomachus brunneus
GAGAGAGAGAGAGAGAGAGAGAGAGAGAGAGAGAGAGAGAGAGAAAAGGTGAGCGGCCACGCGCATTCGAAACGACGTATTAGCTGCGAGTTATTATTGGATCAAATCGACAAAGCTATCCGTATCGACTCGTTAACGGAACCATACTGATATATCGCGATAGTATCTGGCGTTACAAGTTACCAAAAGCGTTGCTACATCGTGTAGGTTATCCTCTGAACGTGCTTTAAGCGCGTTATATCAAGTGCGCGTAGGATATAAGTAATACGAATATTACTTTTGAGAGAATATTACTTTTGAGAGTAAATTCATTTTTTCGAAAGCAAGCCAATTAAATCGCTTGAGTGATGAAGGGCATGTCGAGTAAACAATTCAGGAGAACGCGTATCGGAAAGAAAATATTAGTATTTTATAGAGAAAATATTTAGTTAATTAACACGAACCAAAAATGTTAGAACTAAGATAACAAGTTTTATCTTAGCAATAGTTTTTATTTTTACTATGTGTAATAAGTCTTTATTGTTGTTAAATTCTTTTTCTTATATCTATAAATAAGAATGTCTATAAATAAAAAAAGATCTGTGATAACTTCATTTATTTATGAAGTGTCTCGGATTTGGGGCTGGGAAATTTGGTTATTTTAGTTTATGTCGTATTGGACATAATCCCAGATAGGAAAATGTATTTATTCTGAGCTCATATTGTATTCATGTATCTTCGAGACATGAGGACAAGAATAGACACCGATGCGGGCTCATACGCGCCTCAGAATGCAGATATGTTATGATGTCACAAAAATACCTCATTTAATAATAATAATCAACACCATGTCAAGAACTTGCAACATAATTTGTACATCATTTGTGCATCATTTGGTGCTAATGTCATGAGATCACGTAATGATCTTTAAAAAAGTATCAAATTGAAGTCATAGTATGAAGTCACATTGTGATGAAACATAATCATCACGCATTTCTATCTGGGGTAATATTGCAGAATAACAAATACTCTTATACAATAAAAACACGTGCAAGAATTAATTGGAGCATTTTTTAATAAGTGACAAAAGCGATGAGAAATTTCAAGATTGATATTTCGAGCTTGCAGTTAGCTATTTGCCTGATATAAAAGTTCTGCAGCTTGTATATACCGAATGTGTATCTCTTCCACTCAGAAAAATTTCAAAGAACGTTGCTGAAACTTTACAACTGAATTTAAAAGCTTAAATACACACACGATTATTTTAAAAGTTTTAAAATACACGGAAAGTTTGCAAATAAATTTCTACATATGCATGGTTCCTGCTACAAATAGTAAAAAAACAAAGCGATGTACATTTATGTAAAATCTATACGTTCAAGAAATACGAAAAAGATAGCGTGATAATGTTGAAATTTTCCTCTGTGAAATATCTTAATAATGTGAAATATCTTAATAACGTGAATTACGACGTGTCTTCCTCTATGATTAACAGAGATAATTTTTAGAGGCACGTCGGACGATGTAATAGAAAAGAGCCGGACTGTACTATTATGAATCTCGTTATCCGCTTTGTGAGCGGCAAAAACGCGAAGCGATTCGTAATGAGTATCGTTATGAGAATAATTCAGGTCGCTCTCGAAAGCACGTTCTCCGATCGCAGGTGCATCTGCAAGGAGCGACCTGCGCTGCGGCAAAATTGAAGGTATCTCTCTCTCTCTCTCTCTCTCTCTCTCTCTCTCTCTCTCTCGCGTTCTTTCTCTCTTTCTCTCTCTCGTGAGTAGGGCGCATTCTCGGACTTTCCGTGGGAGCAGAACCCGTTCCGCTGCGTGGGTCGCGCGCTTGTCCGGCATAATAAGATGCATGTCTCTGACATAAGACTTTCACCCCCGAGGGGCCCTCTGCCGCTCCGATCGGGCCGATGGATCGGTTCACCGCATCGGGCCCCTCAGCGCCGTCATCACGTTACATGGGCCCGTCGCGTTGAATTATTCGGGGCTTCTGTTGCATTGACCTCTTAACAAGGCGTAGGAAGTCATTCCGCTCTCACAAGGAAAGATTGTCTCGTTACGTATCTAATGGCTTCATCAAACGGCTGCTTAATTAGCAGAAAACAGAGGCAAGAAGATATAATGTAATCAATTAATTTAATTACATTTGATTGATCGGTAGCGATTTATTGCTTTATCGTGTGCGCAATAAATGAGGTGCTTCCTAAAGTACACTCATGTATTTTTCATTGAAACGCTATAACTCATAACTGATGATACAGTTGTTACCATTATTGATGCAGTTTGCAAACGCAGACAGTGCCATCGCGCGCAATTTGGACGGAAACCGTTAATTCCATCACAAGGAACGCAGAAAGATGGATTTAGCGTTCAGTATAACGAATTTATACAACTCGGCACACACTGAGAAAAATTCTGTTACCAGAGCAAGAATACGTTTGCTGTTTGATGATCGTTACGAAAACAAATCGAATAGTTATCGTTACAAATCACTTTTCAACATTTATCATTTTAACAGACATATATTGTGATACAAATCACATTATTTGTTGGACGTACAAAATTCATTGTAAGTACAACTTATAATATGAGTAACACAAATATAACGACAAACGTTGTATGCAAAAGTGGCCTGTTCGAAGCAAGTGAAACTCTCGCGATAGTCCGTGCGAGCTTGTATCACTGCTAAGCCTAGTCAGAGCGAGATAGCTGCTGTTAGGTGGTGCGTATATATGTGAAATATTGCGGTACAGAAAATAAGTGGTTTCGAAGAAATAGATCTAGTATTTACGTAATAATAATGCGCTGCTATTTCTTTCCTTAAATTCTTGCAGAAAGAGTACAACTGATTTGCTGAACATCATTTTTAACCTCTCCATTTATCTGTATTGCTAACAAATGAAATTTATGACTTATGTTAATTGCACACTAGCATTTGTATCTAGAAGTGTTACCACAGCAGCAAATTGAAAACAACAAATCATTTATTTCTATAAATAAAGTGAACATTTACGAACGCTCACGAACATTTTAGAAAAATTAATTTCTTTTGATTATTTTGACTGAGTCACTTTCTTAAAATAATCAACAATAATGATACATGAATGTGTAGATATTTTGCGCGCAATCGAAAAATTCGTTTGGAATTAGAGTCATAAAATGTTAAGACTATTGCACTGAAAAAAAGTTATACTAATTGAACAAAATACCAGTACCCGTAACAAATGATTGATAATATAGGACAGCAAACAATTTCGTTCCCAGCGAGAAATGACTCGTCGATTGATGTCGAAACGACGTCGATTTGACGATTTCGACGTTAATCGACAAGTCATTTCTCGCTATTATCCTGGATTGCATATTACAGATTTTGCAATAAAATCTTACTTCCACTGATCGAAATCAAGCTGAAAGGAAATGATTTTTTGCCAATTTAATAATATATAACAAATATAACAAATGATTTGTTGATAAAAAAATAGCAGATGATTCCGTAATGAGAATAAATGATTTGTTATTTTCAATTTGTTACTATGAGCAATACTTCTGTGTAATAGAGACATAACTAACCTAATCGAAATAGGACAAATGCGATTTGTCTCAGCAATGTATGTTTGTTAAAATGACAAATGATGAGAAATTATTTACGACGATAACTTTTCGATCTGTTTCTCTAACGATTATCAAATAGCGAACGTGCTTATGTTCTGATAACTGAGAGATTTTTCTCAGTGCGGTGAGATATATCGATGAAAAATAGATATAGCACTAAAGTGGCAGTGTTATCACAGTCACGAATTTCACGAAAAATCAGTGAATATTTATTGATTGTTGGTGAAACACTCCTCTTACCAATTTAATCAGAAATATTTTTACTAATTCATTTAACTTCTGAGCCATTTTATTTCTCGGTGAAGTTTCTTCAAATTTGTTATATGGGCGATGTCGGGGTCACTGATTACGGATTTGAGGTTAAAAAAATTAAAATTCGAAATGACGGATCCAATATAAGGCAAATAAGTTTTCAAAATTAACAATCTCGCTTCAAACATTATCCGGAAATGACATTTTCTCGATATGAAAAAGAGATATTTGCGTTTTTGACAAGTTGCAAGACACTTGCAACAAATATATTATCTATATTTCAACAGTTTACTACAAAAAATAGAGCTCACACAAAATTTTGTAAAAATGTATAAGATATTGTTAATTGTTTTTAATGCTATGATGCGATGATTCGTAATAGTTAGCCTTAAAATAATTTTTTGTCTAAAAAAAGGCCTTTTTTATTTCTGTTTGTTCATAATAATTTAACAATTAGATATTTAAATTATTTTTTATTTATTTTTAGTTCTTATGTTTATGAGACTTTACCTGCCGATAAGTTAGTCAAATCATTAAAAATAAATCACTAAAAATGAAGGTAGGTGCGACGTAAGCACCCCACTATGGCTCAAAGGGCTAAGAAAGTACAATGCATCATGTTATCGATAAGTTATGCCGACAATTTGCGCGCGCGAAACATCGTCCGTCACGATTCTTCGCGAATTCGAGGCGCTCGTGTCGGAAGACGCTACTGCTCTGCTGTGCATGTGTCTACGAGGTTATCCGTGTTTCTCAGCCTTTCTCGCCTCCACCCGTCTCCGATCTCTGCCGCCTTATTCAATAATTATGTAATCAAATAAAACGCCACGAAGCAAAACTCTCCGCCGCTGAACTTTACGCGCCGCGCGCGGCCATTACATCTGATCTTGCAACCGGCGCGAATACGATTCTGCACTTAAGTGTGGAAGATATCGACAGCATGCCGAGTATTTAACACGTCAAATCGCGGGTAAACACTTTGCATAAGCGGGGAACGTGAGAGAAATTCTATTCTGTCGCTTGCTCGTTTCTTCAGAAAGATTTGTTTTTGCAATGACTGTATTGAGATCATCGAGTCTTCACAGATGTGGCTTAATTACAAACTAATTGACTGAACTCCCATTTTTTATTTCTATTATATGAGAATTTTGATTGAACAAAGGAATCGTATGATAATCGCGACATTCCTCAAATTGTGCATAATTCAAAATGTATAATTGATTAAGCGTTATATGCTTAATTATTTCAAAAGATCCTCGTAGTAACGATTTTATTAAAAATAGATTCGAAGAGAAACCCGGCGGCGGAAGTGGACGATGACATCTCTTGTAAAATTTACAGTTAGGTAAATACGGTTATGGATTACTCAACTCGCTCATCACCTCCTTTTGGATGTCATACTAGCGGTCATATTGCTGTTATTAATGAACAGTAATAATCGCTGCTCGCTAGGATAGACTCCTGGACGGATACTGATAAACAAACATTTTTTTATTTTTGAGAGGAAAATAGATGCCTCCGTCTACCGTTCAACAGAACTCGTAATAGAACTGTTAGACGTTTTTCCAACTCGGTACTGTGCGATTTAAGTCATACGTCGGTGATACAGTTAACCGTCAGTGCTAATTACCATTTACCGAGCGTGTATTCGCGCAATACCCGACATTGCAGTGGCAAATGGCGAGCATTCCATTGACTCAGCCGCGATAAAACGGTAAACTTTCCGCGTGCGCGCGCGTGTCGAGCACATCGACTATATATACGGAATAAAGGTGAAAAACCACGAAGGTCAATTGGACTATTCCCGGACTTTAGAATTGTCCATTCTTGAGTCGACACCTAAGTGAGAATTCACACTTTGGCAGAAAAGCAAAAAACAGAAAGGCAGAAATCAATCACAGCTCACGCCGTTGGTCAGGTGATAGTCGACAGTTTCTGCTTTTCTACCAGCGCGAGTTCTAATTGGCCTCTGCTTTTCTATTAGGCGTGAATTCTGTCGAGTTCCGAAGTTGAGAATAACATCACAACTCAGCGATTCTACTGCGACGTTACATAATTTCACGTCGTGAAATTCGATAAATTTTTACTAGCAAAACTAGAAGGAATATCTCATACAATAACAAGGAATTTCCTCTAAGAAAACATTCACATATTTCAATTTCCGTTGGACATAATTTGTCTCTTATGTTGATCTCTACTACCTTTTTGCACGCCGTTCTCAAACGTGGAATATTGCAGCGATCTGCAATGATGCTGAGAAATAATTCTGCAACGCGAAGCTTCGGGTCGACGTATTGAAACTACCATACCGCTCGAATAGTTGATGTGACGTTTTTCTAATCGCCTATCAGCATCTTTCTCTCGATCGATTTACATTTCTAACGTTTCGTATCGCTTATCGTATGTATGCCATCTGACGATAGCGAAGTACCTTTCTCTACTCGTGATGAAACGCGAAATGCGTGCTGCATTTAGAAACGATTGTAGTTCGCTACGTACCAACGGTGTACTTAGAACTGTTAGATCCTCGCGCGAGGCCTTCTAACAGACACCTCTTTTCACATCTATTATTATCAAGTGCCAGTTGCACATCTTCGTATAACAAATCCATTTTTATCTTTTGCAAACATATAAATACGTTAAACACGGGAAAATTCGCAATAATTATGTTACGATATTTATATAAAATATCATTTTTAAGTAAATGCTTAAAAGTGATATTTTTACTTTATTTAACGATGATGATGTTAAATTATTGTTTATTGTAATTTTCTTTCTTGAATTGTCATTCAATACAAACGATAATAAAACGAACTTATAATATAAAAAAAAATTTCAGGAATAAAAAATATTTATTTGGTGGATATTAATAACACATTTATTTGTACTAATATTGAATTGATCTATAAGTTTATACGAATTTTTAAACAAAATTAAAATGTACTTTATTCTTATTAAAAACAATTTTAATCGATAATATATGCGCCATTCTGCTCGACTATTTACTATCTTTCACTGCCACGTTTCATAATTCCCTTTTCATAAAATTTTTATGCTTTTTCGATGAAGAAATGTTTTGAGCGACTTTTTATATTTTCTAAAGAAGTGAAGTTTATATCGCCAAGAGAATTCTGCAATAAGCGAAACAAATGATAATCGGAGAGGGGAGATCTCGAATGAATATGGCGAGTGAGACAAAACATCTCAGTCAAACTTTAACAATTTTTACATTAAAAACATTAATTAAAAACATAATGAATTAAAAAC
This sequence comes from Odontomachus brunneus, assembly GCF_010583005.1. Lineage (NCBI taxonomy): Eukaryota > Metazoa > Arthropoda > Insecta > Hymenoptera > Formicidae > Odontomachus > Odontomachus brunneus. The sequence goes on from NW_022639537.1 coordinate 762,543, forward strand.
ATAATGCACCAAAAGAACTTATTACTGCCTTCCATTTTCAAGCTCCAAAAACAAGTATATTTAAACACTATTACTTATACCACAAAATTTACTCTGAAGTATTGGCTTTTAAAACATAGATGGCCAACAGTATGGAGTTAATACTAACATGGGAGTGCCAACTTGACAAAAATTCACACAAACTTATGTAGATCAACCTAATATAAAATATTTTTTAAATAAGAAAATATATGTTTTCTTAAAATCTTTTAGTTTTTTATGAAAACAATTGTTTATCCTGTTTATACAAAAGAATTTAGGTTTAAATAAATATATTATTAGTACTTATTAAATATAAATATTTTTTATTCTTTTAGATATTTTTTTCTCAGAGTATATTTCAAATTTTAAGCATTTGAAATAGAATGTATTTGTATCGTTTCTGACGGTACAATATTCTCTATATTAATATTTCTCTAGAAGAAAGAAGTCAAGAAACGTTCCTCTCCGATCAAATCTTCAGCATTTGAAATAAAATACTTTGATCGCTTCTAAAATATTTTTACTGGAAGAAAGTCGAGGAACGTTTCTAAAGCTCGGGTGTGAGTCGTACGAGATGTATTAATTGAATCAAATTAAATTACGGACTCCTCTATTCATGTGCTCCTGCGTTTCACTTACTTCTACCGAATGGCTACTACCGAGTGGCCACTACAGCCCTGTGATGTACGATCATGAAGTGTGAGAAAATGCGAGGAAAACGGTCGATCGACCGGTCGTTGCATTACGCCGAGGGCATCGAGCGAATGCGCTCGGTATGATTTTTATCGGCGCAACCTCGTAAAGGTCGCTGCTGGTCGTTACACGCTTCCCTGTTGGCGCATATCCGTGCTACCACCATTGTGAAAGCGCAGTTTTGATTACGCGGGATCGGCATTCCTAAAAATGATATTTTTATTTCGCTTAATGATACCTCAACTCAAATATGATGTATTCGCTCCTTCTATGGTGGATCTCCCATGGCGCATTGCGTCCAAGCACCCGGGAGCTGCCAAAAAATTGGTGTCGACCGCGGGGCTTATTTGTATTATTTGCACCGGATGAGGAGAGGCAACGGTGGAGACGGGCATACATAGATAGCAGGTCTTAAAAGATAGCAACCTTTGACTTTAAGAGACTGACAGCTGTACCATTTGATACAGTAACATTGTTTCTCTCTGTAGTCGCTTCCGAACGGTATCTCTGAGTGTTATCTAGGGAGAGGAGAGTGTCGTGAGCGTGGAGCGTCAGGTAGCTCAGTGGTTTAAAGCAGTCGCCCTGCAAGCGAAAGACCCGGGTTCTCGAGTCCCGGCCTAGCAGAACCGCGCTCTCGATATTTTTCTCTCTCTGGAACGAAAAGATACGCAGATCTCGAACGCACGGCGTCCTACCGCCACCTAGTATGCCCTCCTCCTTCTATGATAAGGGTGTTGTGTATATTCTTTGTGATCTGCTACAGATCACAAAGAATATATACAACACGAAACGAATCCAGAAGGTTACGCTGCATACGATGCTGCGTACTATATTGATGCAACCAATACAGAGGAAAAGAACAATCTTACAAATTGAGCTCCGGTGGCGCTGTCTATATTGAGAAAACAGCCAGTCTGGAGATTACCATAACTACACGCAAAAAAATGATTTAGTAATATCAGCTAAACCGCGATAGCTGATTCAAACTTAGTCAAAAGGCTAATTGTTTAGCTGTCTAGTCAATTCTTAACAGTAACAGCTAAACGATTAGCCTTTTGACTAAGTTATTCGTTTGTTACTTCTCTTTTTCTCTCTCCTTCTCTCTCTCCTCTTTTATCAACTGCTATCTATACGCGAGAATAATTATTATAAAGTATCAATTCTCGTACGAATACGTACCTAATCCTGAACATTCTTATTGTTTTGGTCTTTAAATACAAATATTTTTAATATAAAAAATTTTTAATATAAAAAAGGAAAATAAATAAATATATATATATATATATATATATATATATATGTATATATGTATATATGTATATATGTATACACATATTCTGTATTAAAAGTTTAAATATTCGTATTTAAAGACCAAAACGATATGAATGTTAAAAGATTCTGCATTAAATTTAACATATTCTACATCTCTCGATTTATTCACTCTAATTGTTGTTGATTTAATACGAAAGGAAAATATGTAAACAAATAATACAGAATATGTCGAAAATTCACAAAAAATGTAACACACATAGACACTATTATGTTATTTTAACTCTTAGAAATGGTTTTAACTCTGAAAAATATGAATTTAACTTAGATAATGATCAAAATAACACTATGATATGTTAAATTAATGCATGAGTATATAGCAAAAATTTAATATAGAAATTTCTATACGAATCGATTTTAACACAAATACAAATGTCTTTTACTGTGCAAAAGATATGTATCCGCGGACATTAATATTTTTACCTCATACCATATCTTATATTCTCAATGATTATATTAAATTTTGAGATAAATTCTATCTCTAAATTTGATCATTCATCAAATAATTTTAAGATACTTCTGCAGTTTTGCTATTTTTATAGTATATATAGATCAAGTTTCATAAATAACTTTCAACGCAAACAGCAAATATTTTCGAACGCTCTCGCGGAAAGAGTCGGGAAGCTATCTGCTGAATTGGAATACAAGTCATTATTTATAATGGTATACGTATATAAGATCGGGTTCCATTGTAAAATATTTCATATATACAAACACACACACACACATACACACGAGAATAAAGTTAAAGAGAAGAAAGCGAGAATTATCGAGGACTTAACGGAATATTTGTCTGTAGATAAATAGACCGACCTAAGACCCACTAACTGTAAGTTTCAAATTCATAAGCCGATAAATCAATAAATAAAAAAAAATCGGACGATACATTGATCTAAGTATATTCGTAGAATATACTAATTCTTTCTATTAATATTTACTTGAAATCTAGAATCAAAACTCAGTAATAACCGTTTAAACAAACTTTTAGAAATCCACTATTTTATGCATTAATATATTTTATACATTCATAAACATTTATATGATTGATTGACGTGCTTAGTGGTCCAAAATTTGACACGGACTATTTTGATTAAATGTTGAAGCATTATTGTGATTATGCTTGTACTTAATTATATAAAGCTGCGTTTTGCCGCGCATAGATACACTGAAAGAAAGAATATCTAAAAATTAATAAATATTTATTTGGTAAATACTAATTATAATATATTTATTTATACCACTATGTTAAAAGTACTTATATCACTATGTCAAATACTTATATACTATTATACTATACCAAATACTTATATACTACCATATTATTCTCTCTCTCTCTTTCTCTACTAATATAAAATATGTTTCAAATAAAAAAATGTACATTTTCTTAACTTTTTAACTCCTAAGTGGGACTATAAATGGTTTTAAATTTCGCCCTATAAATGATTTTTATAAAATAATTCTGTCAGAAAATTTTGGTAATTTTTGTGGATTTCTTAAATTGATTTTTAAGTTAAAATGCGTACATGTAATAAAATAAATAAAATAAAATAATTAAATTATTATATTATTAAATTATATTATTTAATTATATTATTTAATTATTAAATTATTTATTTATTGCGTACATATAATATAATATGTCATTTATTTTTATTCATATTCATATAGAATATATTAAAATTATAATTATAACAACAAAATAATTATTACAATCTTTATATCATACTTTACTTCTTGTACCATACAAGAGGAATGAACTGCTCGCCCTATAAATAATTTCTTTAGAATAATTTTACTAGAAAAGTTTGATAATTTTTGTGGATTTTTCTAATTGATTTTTAAGAGTTATATGCTCTTGTTTGAGATAAATAAAAATGCATACTATATATAATTTTCAAGATGATGTCAACTTATTTACTCGGGGTGAGTCATGCGTCCCCCTTGAGAACTTATGTCTGGAAAATTAACATGAGAATCAAAAGGTGAAATCTTAAGAATCAAAAGGTTAAATCTTAAGAAAACCTTAGTTTTTCATGAATGTAATTATTTATTCAATTATTTTTTTATGAATGTAATTATTTATTCAATTTAAATAAAAGAATATTTAAGTAAAAAAGAAGATTTAAGTAAATATGCTGTTAGTACTCGCTAAATAAATATTTACTAATTTTAAGATATTTTTCTCTCATATATCATCGTGTATCACCGGTATTTTGTTGGTCGATTGAGCGCAACCGTAAAAACGTCGCGATCAATGGTCGAGTAACGATAATTCCCAGACAGATCGGATCCGCGCCGAGCCTCTTCCTGGGAAACTTTAATAGCAGCTCGTGCCGTGTACTTAGAGCCAGCGCGCGTGTCCTTTTTTGCGCTTGTCACGGCTCGAGCGGATTGTGAAAGGACACGGTTCCGGTGGACGGCTCGTTTCCGGTTAGCCGCGGTGATGACGGCAACGGCAACGGTGACGACGACACGGCTACTAGGGGGTACCGCTACGCGATACCGCCGTATTGATTACCTCCCGATAAAAAGTGTTCGTCGCGCTAAGGAACTGACCTCTTCAAACGGTAAAGTCTTCTTCATTTTGCGCGACGTGTCCGTCGTTTTTTGTCATGAAGTTTCTCCGGTGGTCCCTACGGTTCGCGATTGAAGTGGCACTTTGGATAAATATTGGGTTGAGTCACACATAACTCTTCCGCCTTTTCCTTTGCATTTATTTCCTTATACTTTGCGGTGCACGGAGAGAATTTTGCAGGAAAAATTATTGTAGAATTTTGTAATCGAAGAAAGTAAATCGATATTCTACAGTAATTAATTATCCCTTTATTTCATATGTGCTAATTATATTTTAGGAATTGCTATTAAAATATCTACTATGTTTTTTAGCAAGATGGACTTTGTTGACAGTTTATTTCTATGTACTACGAGAAATATAGAAAATTGAAAAGAATTTATATACAAAAAAGCTATAATGTTTTCTCCATGTGGAGCTGAAGGAATATTTTGAATAAATATCGAGTGAGTCATTTGTAACTTTCACCTTTTTCTACATTTATTTTCGCATAGAATACTTTGCAGTGCACGGAGAGAATTTTATAGTAAAGTTATTGTTATTATAAGGTTATTATTATTATGATATTTATATTTTAGGAACTGAAATGTACTATTAAAAAATTTTAATGTTTGATAGGGTGATTGTGACTTCTTCTTCAGTCATGGAGACACTTTATACGAAAAGAATTTTAAAATAAAGTTTACCATGGAAAAAACTTTATAATCAAAAAATAATTTGACAGTAGAATAGTTTTGCAGTAATTGGCTATCCTTTCATTTAATATGTGCTATTCCGTTTTTTTTAATAAGATGAAATCATGAGAAAAGGGCGATGTATTTAGGTTTCATATGTCCTATATTTTCTGCAAAATATTAAAGAATAACTATACAAAATTTGATACGTAGATCTATTAAAGCATTTCGGATTGTATACAGAGTGTCCCTGAACAACTTCCTCGTTGAGGTATTGTAGGGATTGAGATGAACATAAAAGTCTTATATCGTTTTGTGACTTTTGCAATAATGATCGAGATATTAATTAAAGAAGATCATGATAGAATACCTTATGTGGGTTCAAATTAAATCTTGAACTTTAAAGTTATGAAGTAAAAAAACATATGACAATATTGTGAAATTGTGTAGTTTTTTGGGCACGCGTCAATTTTGATCTCACGTTTGACAGTAAACTTGGTTACATCGGAAAGCCTAAAGTAAACCGACATAAAAAAAGATAGCTTAAAATAAGATTTAAGAAAGTTACTGAAAATTACGATAAATTATCAGTAATTTATATATATATATATATATATATATATATATATATATATATAAATTACTGATAATTTATCGTATATATATATATATATATATATATATATATATATATATATATATATATTGTATATATATAGGTTTAAATATTGTTTAAGACCGGAATGTGCTATTAACAAATTGGCTATATTTCTAGTTACTTTGGTAAGATAGACTTCTTATTAGTCTATTCTTGCACTACTAAAAACATAATAAAATTGAAAAAAATTTACATGAAAAGAAAATTATAATATCCTTCCTGTGTAAAGTTTGATCTAATATATGCTTGACGTTATTGATAATTACTTGTTTGTAATTAATATATAGCTCGTCGAATATTAATGTGAATTAATGCGAGTTAATGCGTTTGGAGAAAATGAATACTCTTGCTCGGAAGTTATTTATACGATCCGATAATATCGCAATCGCGTCAGAAAAGAATAATTACAAACTTTGTTTGTGGAATAGTAATAATACGTAATTATAAAGCTAATTAATTAGAGGCATGCTTTTACTGAAATAAGTTTGACTTTTCTTTTTGCATTAAAGATAAGCTTTGAGAAACGTGACTCTTATCTACTGTAAATCTGGGAAACACTTCCTCCATTGTTTAACGAGATGTGTCATCCGTTGACACGCAAATGGATCGGTTCTGTGCTCGCAGATAAGTTATTTCTGAAACACGGTTTCTTTGCCGTTCGGCGAAGCTGACGAAGCAATGCGCGAATTGTCGCAAGTCGAGAACTCGTTGACACCGCCTCGAGCGTGTAACCGATTGGTCGTCGTCGTCGTCGTCGTCATCATCGTCGTGTGTGCACCACTTTCGTCATCGGAAGAAGTTCGTTTGTACGCGCACCTGAACGACGTTCAGTTTTCTCTGTTATCTATGTTGATACTATCGATAGGCCGAGCATTATCGCGTTTCCGCTTAATGTCGGATTGTCGTCGACAAATTTGAAGTCCACTTTAGCAGAGTGAAAATGTTACAGGCCATTATTCGTCGTAAATTTTTTTATTGCCAATAGTTTATACACGCGTACGCGACTAATAGGCGGCAATTATTCGCCTTTCACCAAATATTAGCCGACATGATGTCTCTTCGAGACTTGGAGAGTTTATCGAGGAACCTGAACGATAAAGTAGGTGAACGAGGTATCCTGTGTAAAGAGGAACGCTTTGGTCGAACGGTGCAGAATTCGCGTGGCTCTCTGTGCACACGTGCATTATCACACGCGGGATGGACGGTAACTTTACAGCATGCGCCAATTATCTGAGGATAATGTTCTTCTTAATATCCTCCTGTCGCGAGTGCACCGCCGAACCAGGCTAGACTCGACGAAGAAAGAAACGGCACAACCCTGGCGATTTTACATACATCAATTAGCCGCCATCTATGGCGCGTCGTTCCCCGTTTTACGGTCTACGCCGGAAAGGTGAGCCTTTCGCAGGCGTGCTTTATGCATTCGACTTTTACGCATCTCCCGCGAGAACGGAACGGAACGGAGAAAGTAGCGGCGAGCAGCACCGTTGTAAATAAACGCGTTAAAAAAACGCGTATTCTTGAAGCTCGTGCGCGGCTTCACAGAGATCGATTCGTACTTACTAGGAACTAGCAAAGAAACGTGCCCGATTTATGTTTTACTTTTTGTTTTGTTAATTACAGCTCGAGCTACTTTCGACACGGAGAGAATATATTATAATTTTTTTCATATATAAATTCTTTTAAATTTTACTATGTTTCTGGTATACCAAGAGAAAAAATATCGAAGAAATAGTAAATATTTATTTGACAAGTACGAGAAAATAACGTATTTACTTGTACTAATATAAAATATATTTTTCAATCAAGTGAGAAAAATATACATTTTCTTAAAACCTTAAGAAAATCTAAGTTAACTTTCCATAAGAGCAATTGTTTGTTCTATTTAAATAAAAGAAATTTAAATTTAAGTAAATATGTGTTATCACTATTTACCAAGTAAATACAAAATACAAAATTTAATCTTTTTCTCACACTGTACACTGTGTACACTGAGAAAAAATATCTAAAAAGTAGTAAATGTTTATTCGGTGGAGCCAAGGGTACTAACAGCATAGTTACTTCAATTACAATATTTTTTATTTAAATAAAATAAATAATTGCTTTCATGAAAAGCTATGGTTTTCTCATAAAGCTGTGGTTTTAAGAAAATGTGTATTTTCTTATTTGATTGAAAAATATTTTATGTTAGCATAAGTAATGTAGTAAAGTAATAATATAGTAATGTAGTAAAGTATGCTATTAGTATCCATCACAAATCAATATTTAATATTTTTCAGATATTTTTTCTCTAAATCTAGTACAAGAATAGATTTATTAGTAAGATTTATTTTGTTAAAAAGCATAATAAATTTCACTAGAAACAACATATTTTTTATAATAACACATTTTAATTCCTGGAATATATACAGGGTGTCCCATTAATTATTAATTAAAGAATAGATTGGGGAATGATCGTTCATAATAATATATTAAAGTTATCTAATTAATAACTTACAAATCTACAAAATTATTTAAAAAAAGATAGAGTATTTTCTTGTTCAGTTTGGCCTAATATACAACCATACGACGGCAAATGTCATCATTAGAGCTTATCTACCATGTCTCGCGTGATCATTTACAAATCTTCTTTAATTAATATTTCGATAATTATTGCGAATATCAAAATGGTATAGGACTTTTATGTTTATCTTAATCCGTACTATTCCTTTACGAGAACTTCGAAGGTTGTTCTGAGACACCCTGTATAAATAGCATACACAAAATGAAAGAATGTTAAGTTTTATCGCAGAATATTGATCTGTTTGTCGGTTTTAAAGTTTCATAGTAATTATTACCATAAAATATTCTCTCTCAAGTTCAAAATTATGTCACCTATCTTTATCGCTAGTGATTACGGACTTTTTTTACTTTTTTCTTAGTATGTCTTATTACGCTTTATTGGTTCATTTATTCTTTTACTTATCGCTCTTAATACCTAAAAATTGTCAGTTATCTCTATTACGCGTTAATATCGATTACTTTATTGCAGAGCTTATGGCTTTTCCTTAAAATGAACTCGACATATTTCGTTGTCATTTATATCGCCAATTAAAATTTGATATTTAATATCGAAAATTTGAATACATATCTTGAAAATTTATTCACTTATTTTTTAAAATTGTTCTTTTTACGTGTACAAAATTTTTCCTTGATTGATGTCTCTAAAAATCTCTTGTTTTTGTATCGGATATATATTTGTTCAAAGTTTGGAGTAGTGACTTGTATCACAGAGCACTTATATACATAAGCGAATTTAATTGTCGGTCTCTCACCTCGCGCAATGATACACGACACTCTCGAATACACTCGAAACTGATTAAAAAGTGAGAGGGGGAGACTTCGGCATCTTTAAAAAATTCGTTAACATCACGGTTAACGCCGATAAGCTGCTGATGGTTTTACATGATGTCGCATTATCATCAGTCTGGCTTTATCTCTGGCTCGCGCGCTATGTCGTCTGAAGTCTTGGTGGCGCGATTCGCGATGTTTCACAATCGAATGATATCGTACAATTGTGTCGACGCGGAGAAACCGTTAGCGAGTTACTCTTTTTTAATTCTCGATCGCTTTAATAGTGTGTAATTAACGACAATAGGATCAGGTTTTATAGATTAAAACAGGTGTAATCTCGATGTATTCAGACGCCAATGCTGCAGACGTGTGGAATCTTTTTTCCTTTTTTTTTACTTACATATTTATCTTCATAATTTCCTCGATGCATATTCACAGATATAATCGGTGTGTGATAAATTTGCTAACATAATTAACATCCGATGTGTTTTTTCGTGTCTATAAAATATTACCTAAAACTCGTCTCACCTCTCACGTCGAAAAAATTTCATCGACATCAATTCCGATTAAAGACTACATACTATCACAACTAATCGTGTTATTACAATTAAAAAAGAGAGAGAGATGAGAGAAAGAGAGAAAGAATCATTAAGCCTCATTAAGAGTAATTAGCGAGAAACGCAATAATAGGGTCATATGTCAAACGTCGCTTTCGTTTGATCTTCGTTTTTAACTTTTCTTCGCGACAGTGACGCGGTGCAACAGAATAATACAATAGTACCGTATATGGACTCGTGTTACGTCGCCACGAGACTAGAATGTTTCCGGTCTCACGTCACTGGTTCTCCGGTTGGATCCGCCCGAAGGCCCCGCAGGACTCCCACGTGAGTATTCAAGTATCTACGTACAATGTGGCCGAGGCGAAGAGACGACGCGCGCTATTATTACCGTGCACTTTATTCGGCTTCGCTCTCCTCAATATGCCGGATACGCGACACATGTTCGAAATCCGCCACACTGGAGAACCACGCGTCACTTTGCATCTGTCCATGAAAAAGTGCGTGCGTACGTATCGTACGGATTGTCGGCGAATTTGCGCGTTTCCTTTGGATCGCGTATATGTTGTGCGTTGACGCGAAAGAAAAAAGTTAGAATTAATTTTAAGATTATTTGGTATTATATAGAGATTTGTACAAGTATACAATTCATGTAATCATTATTTACTTTATTATTTCGTAATCTGTGAGAATTGACATAAGTTGACTTCTATTTTACATTTGATAAGGTGTCTATCTGAGTTATTTTACACTCAAAAAGACATGATCTTATCCTTAGAAAATCCTTCAATCCTCTTATGTCTTGCTTTAAGAGGACTCCTAAAATCAAAAGGAAAAGTAATAATATATATCTAAGTACAATATTATTTATCATTATTACACACATTAAAAAAATTTTACGTTCAAGTAAATGTTACTTATTTCAAGTATTTTATAAGTTTATATATTCAAAGTTGTTATAAGTACATCGTAAGCATCAAATTTATTCAAAATAAATTTTGAATTCTAGTAAGTATTATAATTCAGAACATTAAATTAAAACAAAAAAGTTATTTGCTTACAACATATTCTAACACCCTTATATAAGGATTTCATTAAGGATAAGATTATATTTTTTTGAGGGAATATATATATATATATATATATATATATATATATATAATTATATAATTATACCTAAATTATATATAAATCATATATGTATATATATATATATATATATATATATATAGGGTGTTAAAAAAGTACTCCAAACTTATTATTACATTGCTTACAATAAAATATATATTTCTCTATATGTGTGTGTGTGTATGTGCATATATATATATATATATATATATATATATGTATATATATATATATATATATATATATATATGCACTAGCTTAAATCCGGCGTTGCCCATGTTTTTTATATCTAAAACATCTAAATTTAAATTATCACAAAGTATCAAGGGGATGAAATTGAAGGGAGGGGTTTGGAATGTTCACATACACAGATTTCATGTAGCTTGTATATTCCATTAGACTGTAATATACAAAATTTTGTCGAAACTAGTCAAATGGGTTAATAGGGAATATATAGATAGACATTCTATTACACACATACATATACACACATGTGTGCGCGCGTGCACAAAAGATACACGTGTTTATACATACACATACACATATTACAGTATACATACACATACACATACAGTATATGTATATTCATACAAATACTATCTTATTTCTTTAATACATACTAGTGCATACTTGGAGATCAAGCTATTTAAAGTGGGTCTACGATAAATGAATACTGATGAGAGAGACGAGACGATGTTTACTTCTGTAACTTAGAATTTATCGAGCACAGGCGATATACTGATTTCGCGCTCACGGTTGACCGACTCGAGCCTATTTTAACTCGCTCGAGAAGTCGCGGAGAGCCGCATTGTCATAAGACAGAATGCCAAGATTCCGGCGAGAAAGTAGCTCGTAGAAATAGAAGAGCGTGTGGAAGGAGATCAGTAGGATGATTTGATGAATTCGCCGAAGTTTTATCCTCGTGCCACTTTTCCGCGCGAAATTGCCGCAAATCCGCGGTTTCCTGTCAAAGCTAAGTTGACGGTCAGAGATCGCGAATGTTTCGAATGTGTCGTTCGGCAAATTAGCGTGATATGTTAGAATCATGATTTCACAGAGGCGTCTTTCTCTCTCTCTCTCTCTCTCTCTCTTTCAACATTTAAATTAATTAACTTGTAAATTCTTCAACGCGTGAAATAAACGATTTCTGCAACTTATATAAGCAATTGAAATTTTCACGATATGCCTTTCATGGAAAATATGAATTATTTTTGCAAGAATTTCGATGAGTCAAAGCAATACTTTTGCTGGATGACACAAATTGTTTACGATATAAATTTATCGGCAAATATAATATTTCATTATAAATTCAGCAGTTTTACAAAAAACGTGTAGCGACGTGAAAGAATGTGTCATACGGGTAATGATAAGAACGATATTGCTCACATTATCTCGACATGGTCATAATTCAACGTGCGAAATTTACGTCTCTCTCTGAGATGATGAATAATGAAGAAATCGCTTTTTTTCGTTTTTTGGTATAATTTCCTAATCAAAGGGCGAATAATATTCGCGAAACCAATGGTAAATAGTGCTGCTATTGTTTTTTTCTTCTTAAGTCCGTGCTGTAATCTCTTAAGTAAAATAACTTCTCGTTATTGTCAGGTACAGGAGTCATGTTTCGCGACATACTGTTATTACCATTATTTCCGACTTGTTGCAATTCTGAGTGCTGCTTTATCAGCAAGAAAAAATGAGAGTTAACTCAAAATAAATCTTCCTCTTTTGTGTAATTATAGTCATTATACGTACACTATAAGACGTGAGTATCAATAATGGTGATCATATCTATATTACACAATAAAGATTAATTTACATAATTTCTATAAATAAGTATCTGAAAAAGCTGCAAATGCGGGAAGTGATCGTTTGTAAGAGATTTCCAGTATACACGAAGAGAATATTATAGTTCTTTTTTCTTCATATGAATCCTCTTCCCAATTTTACTGTTTTTAGTAGTGCGAGGATAGACTGTCAGTAAGGTCAATTTTACTAATAAGGTCTATTTTATTAAGGAACATAATAATAAATAATAATAAATAATAATAAATTTTGTTAGAAACATAGCAAATTTTTTAACCTTTAGACCGCCGGGGTTTAAAGTGTTCGAATCTTTGAAGAAAATCACTTAAAGTTGTACTTTATATCATAGATATATTCATAGACATAGTAAGAATAGACCGAGCGTGTCTCTACTTGACAATGAAGATCGGATAGAAAAACATAGAAAACAGATACAGAAAAAGATAGAAGTTAGGTACTGTGTAGCTTTCTCACTCTAACTAGGAAAGAATGAGAGAGAAAGATATATCTATCTTCTGCTTCTTTCTACTTGAGCTTCAGGTTTCGTGTCTCACGCTCGATCTATTCTTACTATGTCTATGAATATATCATATACAAAGTTTCGATTACGACTTGCGCCTATATTTAGATTTTCCGATGGTCTAAAACTTAATAGTTCAGTTCTTAAACTCAATATTCAAATATAAATGCAACATAAATAGCATATGAAATAAACGGACATATGAAATAAAAGGATAGTCAATTACTACAGAATGTCGATCTATTTTTCGATTACAAAATTTTATAATAATTTTTACTATACAATTCTGCCTGCGCAAATTATAATACTAAAAACGAGAGATTGTGTAAATTTTTTCGCGATATACGTTGAAATAAATTAATTTTTCGTATGTGCTATTTAATTTGCGTCCGATAGATTGTTAAAAGATATCGGAAATTTCCTTTATATATATATATATATATATATATATATATATATATATATATATATCTTTTTGTTGGTTTATACTAATAAGCTCACACCTATTCTATGTTTTTAATGAGAAATCATGGACTTCGTAATTAATTATTAACATTTACATATTTTTCTTAATTCAAGTTGAACAGAGAGAATCATTGATTATATTTTATATATCGTCGCATGAGGTGCAACGGTATGTATTTATAACGTATATAAAAAAATTGATCTCGACGTATAGTGCAAGAAAAAACCTCGTTCGATTTCTCGTTGATGACGTCATTAAGTCGATACGGATGTAACCAAGAAGAAATCTTAACGACGGAGATTAAAACTAAGCGCGAGGAACACGGCACTCGTGAATAGTTGAAATCGTTAGCTATAATTATATTTTTTGTTTTTAATATACGCGATAGTTTAATAATATACGTTAAGTAATATACGTGATAGTTCATTATAAGATGATGTTAATATCTTTAATATCGAGACATCCGCGCTAACGAGTCTACGAAAGGTGGCTGCTCTATTAATTTCACATAAGTGATTTTCCTAGTCCCGACAACCGAGCGTCGTTTCCTGTAACACCGCTTTCTCGGCACCTCTCGGGCGCAATTTGTCATTACGCTGTCTGCTACATTTTTCAGACCGCTTCATGTCGCCTGTTTGGCATACGCAGTATGATTTCCAGCGACACGCACATAGGGAACGTGTTTCTTATGATTAGGAAAATCGTTTATGTAGAAGAAAGTTTAAAAGCGCGATAAGGACCAACTTATGAGTAATATTACATTTTTCGTATTGCTAATTTTTTATTGTCGACAATGAGAGAGATATTTTCTATTCGAAAAACGCTGGGATCTTTCGTAGGTTCCATTACTCTGCATCTATTCCTCTACAACGATAACGTAACGCTTCACATTCGTGAAATAAACACGATGATTATGCATAGAAGAATATGCTGCATTCAAATAAATGTTGCTTGTTTCAAGTATTTTATAAATTTATATATTCGTAGATCTATCATAAGTTTATCACAAGCATGAGATTTCTTTAAAATACATTTTGAATCCTGCACTGTAATAAATTTTGTATTAAATTTAACAAATTTTACATATCCTAACTTACTTTAATTACTTTAATTTGTGTGTTAATTTAACAAAAGGGAAATCTGCAAATCTGTAATAATACAAATAATATGCTAAAAATTAACATAGAAGTGTAACATTTCGACACTAATGTGTTATTTTAATATTTAAAAATGATAAATACAATATGAACGCAGAACAGTCATAAAATAACACAACTACAATATGTTAAATTAACACAGAAATTAGTATGTTTCAATATGTACAAATTAATATATGTAGTATATATTAGTAAGATATGTCAGAAATTTAATATACAAATTTTTCCATGGATAGATATCAAATGCAAAATATTTTTTACTGTAATAAGTTTGGCATTTCTATTAGGAATATTAATTTAAAGCAAAAATTTGATTCGCTTGCTACATAGAGTCGAACTAACTTCTTTCTGTTGGATAGAATTTTATAATATTCTTGTAAAGAGAATAAATTCTTCTTTTGAGTATGGCTTTCCTATAATTTGTGATGAGTATATTTTAAGATTGTTATCAAGAAAATATTCTTCTTTGGAAATTATTGCCAGTATTTTAAAGAAGGGAAATGAACTGAATACACTGAGAAAAAAATAATTGAACATCTCCTTATGGGATATAAAGCTTATTTTTGTGAAGTATGTATAAAGTTTATTTCTGTGAATAAATTTCATACCTCGTACAAATAAATTTTTAAGAATTTTTTCTCAGCATAATCGTTTTTCTTAGCAGTAGAATAATATTTTTCTGTGTGTAATGTGGATTTCCGCTACCGTTATCGCTGCTAGTTACTCCCACGCGATAACACGTGCCTCGTCGGTCGGTGTATTGGGAAAACAGCGGGAACGTACAAACGCGCTTTTCACGCAATTACACCTTCAACCGCATACACCTGCAGCAAGGTCGCGGCGTGAGCGCGCTCACCGCGAGAAATCTCGTCTGAGACTCTGTAAAATTTCCATCCGTGTATGTGCAAACGCGCGGCCAGTCGAGTCGGTCGTTCATAAAGTATTACCTCGTTCTTTCTGTCGCGACATTCGATTCTTATCGTGAAGTTACATGCTTGTGTGTTCTAGACGATAGCATAATGTGCGCTTGCTTAACGTAAAGCATTGAACGACTCATCGTTCCGACTTATTCTGGCTATTTATATTGCGCGATAAAGCTCCTGAATATAGATAAATTAAGCATCATATTATCAAAATTTAGCGCAATTATTTCCATGTTCTGTGTATGTGTTCTGTTATTCTAAAAACATTTTATGTATCCCAAAAATATTCACTTTGACTTTTATATTTGCTATCGATGCGATATATTCCCAATTAAATTGACGGTGCGATTCCTGGTAGAAATGTATAGCGAGGAAAAATATTTGAAAATTTATTTGTGGAATATAAAGTTTGTTTCCGTGAAATAAAGTTTCTTTTTGTGAAATAAGATTTATTTCTGTGTGAGTAAACTTTATATCCCACAAATATATATTGTTTGAAATATTTTTTTCTTAGAATGTACAGTTTACGTAGATATGCGTCCAGTTATTGTTCAGTATCAATGCATTTCCATTAGTCGTATAAATGTTGCGTAGAAACTGAGTAAGAACGTCATAGTTGCCCACTCTATGAGCAGCAGACTTGATTATTAACCGATTAATATTATAATTTCTTATCCAATTTCTGCTCTATTTTTGTAAATATTTTTAATAAATAGGTTCA
The DNA here is from genome assembly GCF_010583005.1 of Odontomachus brunneus. Lineage (NCBI taxonomy): Eukaryota > Metazoa > Arthropoda > Insecta > Hymenoptera > Formicidae > Odontomachus > Odontomachus brunneus. The sequence continues at coordinate 779,098 of NW_022639537.1, forward strand.
GATTTTGTATATCTTTCATAATTACAAAAAAGTGTATACATCTTGATTGAGGTTCCAAGTAGTTTAACTCTTTACACTGGAAAAAAATATTTAAAAATTTATTTCTGGAACATCAAATTTATTTCTGTGCAAAATATAGTTTTCTGTGAATAAACTTCACAGCCCGTAAATAAATTCTCAGTGTAGTTACTAGAGAATATTTAACATAACTGCTTAGCAACAGCGTGAAAATTACATTAAATTTCAACCAAGGATGTTATACTCGATTAAACTATCCTTTTTTTTTAGAGGAAGATGCAGGTGCATCTCTTCTGCGGGCATCGCGAGACACGCCGCTTTCGTTTTCCTCTTTCGCTTTCTCTTCCTCTCTTTCTCTCTTCCTCTCTCTTTTCCTCATTGAAGCTCTGTGCATGTACATCGATCGTACACGAGAATCCGGCGGTGCATGCACGACGCACGTGCGGTTCTCGTTATGTGACGCGAATGGGCGTACGAAAGGGAGCGAGAGATACCGGCTAAGAGCGGCGGCTAAATATAATCCGGAGAACAGAAAAGCGCGCATAATCCCCCGCCTAGAAACACCAGTTAGTCGCCTTAAAACTACCCACTGGCTCGCCGTTCGTTTTGGGGTTATACCGGTGCACATGCCAGTCCTCTCCCCCTCCGCGCCCCGGACTGCTGCCGGACTTCGCGTATTTCCCGCACTCATTCCCGCAACGACACGGGCTTGCAACTGCAGTAACTTGGCTGCAGCGCTCGCGCACGTATGCGCGGTTTACACGCGTCGCTCCGATTATGCACCTGTGCGCCGATGGAGACGGCAGTGTGAGTGTGTGTGTGTGTGTATGTGTATGTGCACGTTGAGCAAATTGCAATTGTGTTCGGTTGTTACCGCGTGCGCGTAAGCGAGCGAGCGAGCGTGTTCGACGGGCCGTTTAAAATTGCTAGCAAGTTTGATATTTTGTGCGAGGAGAGTACGTAGCGGAGAAACTTGTGAACGCTCCGATTCATTTCTTGATATTGAAATAAGGCTACTACGTTGTACATATCACTGTATGCTATTGAATGTGATTGCACACGAATACCATACGTTGCTCGTGGGCAAAAGTGTGTTAGCTAGGTCAACGTTTGGCGTTTCTGACGTATAGTTGTCGCGCACTTTAACGTCGAATTTTGACACGCGACTGGTGCGCTCGAAGACACTGAACCTGGATCATAGAGATATACCTTGACATTTGGCGGTCGTACTGGGAGGTGAAACTGTGATCGAAATTGATCGACGTGTGCGAACTGACAAATAGCTTGTGCGTGAGAGACAGCGGAATTTACTTGGGAATTTACCGAGCAATGTTTCTCGGGCTTGTACTATATCATACATAATTTTTATACTGCATATTACGCATATCTATATAACACACACAGGTATTTTGAGATATTCTATACTTTTATATAACGTGTGGTATTATTTACAATAGTGTTTGTCGAGTGCTGAAATGGGCAAACTCGCGCGGCTATTTAGAGATTAAAGAGAGAACTTTGCGAGGAATCAACGTTGGTCCGTGAAGTCTCTATTTTCGTTATGACTTTGCTTATTTTAGAGACAGTGAGAACACAGATCTGCGAATTCTCGATTTTCACACCTTTACAGAGCGGAATGTAAAGCGAATACCAAGCGAAGGAATTTTAAATTCTATTTTAGTTTTATGAGGGGATTAAATGCGCTGTCACATCGGGGATATTCTGCAAAATACTACACATAGAAAAATATATACTGCATTCAAGTAAATGTTATGCGTTTCATGTATTCTATAAGTTTATGTATTTACAAATCTATCATAAGTTTGTTATAAGCATCAAGTTTACCCAAAACCGGGTTCTTGTAAATTAAGTATTTCAATCAAAAATATTAAACTGAAGCAAAAATTCGGCTTGTTTGGCACATAAAGTCGAACCATTTTTTTTTTACAAAGTTTTATAATATTTTTGCAAAGAGAATAAATTCATTCTTTTGGATAAATGTTTTTTTTATAAATCTTTTAAATAAATCTTTTTTATCTTTTTCTTTTAAATAAATTATCTTTTTTAATACATGACAAAGTGTGCTTCTCAAAAATTTGTAATGAGTATATTTTAAGAATATTATTAAGAAAATATCTTCTATTGAAGATAGCTTCAAAGAAGGAAAATAAAAGAGAATAATCGGTTTTCTTAGCAGTAAAGTGATATTTTTCTGTGTGTAGAAAGGAACTAAGGGGCCAATCTGTATAATTGTACATAAATGTGTATAAATGTGTATAATTCGCACATTCTGCAAGATCCGCAAATTCTATTTTCCTCTCTCTTCTTCTATTTATCGTAGAGATGAGAGCCGGGAATTATATCGAAAGCGTAGAAATTGGCGGCCAAGAAAATCCGATGCCTTACTGACCGCGAAAGTTAAGTGCAAAGAAGAACAATCTCTTGAGATAATGGCTTTGTTCCGAAACGAGTAATAATATCGCGCATCGTACGAAGGAGGTGGGGACGCGCAATCTTCGTCTAATTAGAGAGATTGGATCGAGGAATCTCCGGATAATGCGGCATTGCAGCTGCAAAATCGCCACTGTGTGGCGCGACGCGAGGCGACGCGACGCGACGCGCGATGCATGTGACGTCGGTTGTGCAATGTGTGTATACGCGCCGTAATACGGACACATAATTGTTCGCCCGCGGTTGTATAATGCGGCTTCCAGCCATGTCGGCAGTCGTCGGCGGAGCGTCGCTCCGACATGAACGCGTAGCAAAAACCGCGCGGTTTCAGCCATCGCTCACGACGCGACGCTATCGATACTCGAACGACATAAGACACATCGAACGCGCGATGATCCCGCGAAATTCAATTGACCGTCGGACACGAACCTGTGCGAAAAATGGTCCTCGAACAATCAAGTTATCGGAGCCTCAAAAGTACTAGTTGACTATTGAATGTAATGCACGTGAAATTAGGTCGTAATATCGAGTAATATTGTTGCGTGTCGATTCATTTGGTTTAGTGACGTGTGTCAGGTATAGCTTTGGCTTTAATTGTGGTATGTGTATCGTCACAATTGAAATAATTTATTTTCTGTGTGGACTTTCGGAAACTCGAAGTGAACTATCAAAATTCGGAATTTCTTAAATTCTTTGATGTGACAAAATTAATTTATTTTTAATTTCTAGTCGATTTCTTTGTCGGATGTTTAGTGATATGTGCTAGGTTTCATAGTTTTGACTTTAATTGTGGTATATATACTGTGTCATAGTTCAAATAATCTATTTATCGATCTTCAGAAACTCAAAGCAGTGAACTGTCAAAATTTGAAAAATTGTTTGACGTGGCAAAATTAATTTCGACTGCATAGTCACACAATTTATCAGTTGCTTAATAACGTATTTCATATTTTAACATCCATTGTGGTATGTGTACCGTCAAAGTTCAAATGAATTTTCAAATGATTATTTTCTATATAAACCTTCGTAAACTTAAAACAATGAACTATCAAAATCCGGAAAATTGTCTGACATGTACGAAATTGATTTTGAACGCGCATAAATGAATGCTCACATTGCGTACGTTTCGCTGGCGACTGTTCGAATCGTCGACCGGCACTTCCGTCGACGAGTACAATCGCGAATTCAGTACGTTAGCGTGAATTCGCGTCCCCGTCGTCGCTACGAGGTGGCGACTACTTTTTGTGCTCGTTACGCGAAACTGGCCGATCGTCATCGGAAGGCTCGTCTCGCGGTCGCGGCGCGCGCTATTCAGTGCGCGACGTGACGTCGAGACGCGCGTGATGCGCTTCGTGCAACGAGAGCGTGAAGTAATGAGGAATAAAGGAAGACAGGTGGGCAGACGGAAGAAAGGAAAGGAAAGAAAAGTAAAAGAAAAAAATATCATACGACGATCCGAGTGATTTCGAGCAAAACGAACGCGTTGCAACGCCCGGCGTTCCTGCACCACGAATCGTAATTACGTAATATCGGCCGTCGAGGAAGGTGCGACCGTTCGCGTTGTTCGTTTGTTCGTCTGTTTGTTTGCTCGTCATCCGTTGGTTCATCCGTCCCGATTCTACCGCGCCGTTGTCCGCGTCGTCGTGCTGTCCATCCGCTGTCCCGTACTCGTCATCGTCATGGTCGTTATGCTCGTCGTGCTCGAGTGACACGTTCGCGCGTGCTTACAATCTTCGAGCGGACGACACCGTTCGAATTCCATCGCTCGCGACGCCGTTGCGCGCTTCCACGTGAGTCGCGTAGACCGTGTATACGCTCGTCGACGACTCGGCGAGAGCCAAGGTGAAGCCAAGGGAAGCAGAGGAGAGGATAAGCGAGACGAGAGAGAGGTACCACGCGACGCGCCCGCTAAATTTATTGCTCGACGTAGCTTTCTTTATCTTTCGTCGCGCCGCGAGTGTCATTGGATTCGCGAGAGAGGAAGGAGGAGGGGGGAGGGGGAGAGAGAGAGAGAAAGAACGACGCGGCGCCGTGAAACGTCATTGTCGCGTTGTCATTACCGTAACACGAACTATCCGATGCTTTTTCGCGATTACCGCGTCATGTGCCTCGAGGTGAGCCGTGCGGTGCGAAGTCTCGCGAATAGCTCGACGATCAGCGTCGATAATGTGAGTGCAGAATAGAAGTGTTCACGGATTTCGTTGGAGGATTTTCGAAGACTGCGGTGGCCTTCGCTGTGAGCTAAATTCGCAGGAATTGTTCGAGGTATCGAACGTCGATATCGGTGTGATAAGTGAAATTCACGCGAAATAGGACGTAGGAAATTGCATGGGATCACTAGACTAGTGTTACATTACTCAGGCCATACTTTGAAGAAGAAGTAGGAAATTGCGCAGTGCTTTTATATCATAAGTGAAATTGTAGAACATTGGATTCAGAAATTTTCAAGTATAGTCAGGTTTCTTTGGATCCAGCGGTACTTTGAGGTATCGCGTCGATATCGTCGCGATAAGTACCTAATCCTGGATATTTTTACTGTTTCAGATTTTCAAATATGAATATTTAAATTTTCAATAAAACACACACACATATATATATATACATATATATACACATATACATACATACACATATATTCTATATTGAAAGGTTATATATTCGTATTTAAAATCCAAAATAATAAGAATGTGTCAGAATTAGGTACGTGTTCAGAAATTGGTAATTTATCTGGAAATTCTTGTAGTACAGGACGTAGGGGATCGCGCAATGTACTTGTATCCAGATAAAATTTGTGGTACATAAGAGTCAGAAGTTTCCAAGTGTTGTCAGCGTCTCTGCGATAAGCGAAACTCGTGGGATACAAAACAATTTGTTAAACCGTACGATAAGCGAAATTTGTGGGACATAGGACACAGTTTTATCATGCGGATGCCCTCGCGATAACGCGGTGTTGCGCAGTTTGTAACTGAAAAGACGTAAGATAAAAATAAATAATAGTTGTGCGTAATAGAAATTCGTGCGACATGGAACTTTGTGCACGATAAGGAAAAGCGTTTGCGCGACGTCATCGACACTTCGCGTGTGCGCGCATCGCTCGTAAAGTCACGTCGTAAAGTAAAATGCCGTGAAAGAGCGACTTGAAATGGTTATTGGACTGTTACGCGTCGTATGAAAGGAAACTCCGGTGCACACGAAGTGTAGAAACTTCGCAAGAATCTCGGATTCTTCGATAATGAGACGCGGTCTCGCGACGACGTCTACTTGAAGACTGAGCCGGCGATCAATTAGGACCATCAATGTTCCTCCTCTACGAACGACCAAGATCGACCAAAGACGCTAAAAAGAAATTCAAAAACATTCTGATTCGATGTCGAGGAGAAACCCTTTTTCGCTCAGATGGACAGGAAAATGAACCCCGCGACGACAAGCGACGCTCTTCCCGCTCGCGATAACAGCTGCGCGCGTTTTCGAGACACGTTTTGCTTCACCGTTGCTCGCCACGACTCGATCGCGGCTTAGTGGCGTTTCTCGCAACGGTATCTCGATAGGAACGAGGAGGGAGAGAACGAAACGAAATCAAGGGAAGAGATCCGAGGTATCGATTCCATGCGGAGAAGTCCCGCTCTCTATCTATATATAGCGTCGCGGAACGGAGATGAACGAGGTGAGGCACGTTCTGACGGCTCTGAGGTCTCCCACGAAGAGCTCAACTTTGAACAACAGCGTGGGCGTCGCGACGACAACGTGGTACGACGTCCCGGCGCCGATCATCGTGCACTGCCGCGAGTTCCACGAGGACGCGGAACGTAGCGGGGAATTTGGCGCGAAAGAGCGCGAGAAAGGGAACGAGGAGCTCGAAGTTGTTTCATCCTTTCCAGAGAAGAATACGAACGTGACATTCATCGACGAAAACATGGAAGCCCGCTGCCGCGAGAATGACGGGAAAGTCAAGCCCTTAGCGAAGGCCATGAGTGTCGGAGGAGTTTGGTCCTCCAACAATGGCGAAGCCTTGTATCAGAACAACGTGGAGGCGGCGTTAAACAGCTTGAGCAAAGTCTGCACGGAGTCCTCGCAACTCGGGACGAATCTGGAGAGTTGTCGCGCGAATGACAACCGGAACAACCGGAAGAGACACAGTTCCACGGTGGAGCTGAACGCCACCACGACGGTGACGACCGACAGCGACGGGGTGCCGACGATAAGCTTCAGTTTTTTGCACACGAACGAACAATTTCACCAGGACGCCGTCGATGACGAGGAGGTCGTCATTTTGGAGGTCGATACGAGCGACCAGACCGACTGCACGGCTCATCAACTGTACGACCTTCCCAAGAACGCAGTCTCGGGCAATAATCGAGTCTCTTTAGAGCAGCAAAAAGACGATAAAAAAGCGGAAGATGATTCCCCCTCGTCGTCGATAGTACGTCAGGATCTTTACGACGTGCCGAAGTCAGCGAAGCAAGACGTGTCGCGAGAGGAGGCAACGTCAGACTGTGACCCGCATGAAAAGGGCCATAAGGAAGTTCGGAGAACGTTCGATCTGTCTAAGAGAAACCAAGACGACCAAACGAAACGGTCGACCAGGTCGCTCAAGTCGGGCAGAAGGAGTTACGGCGCGTCCGACAGTGACGGCTACGACGCCGGCATAGCGTCGATGTCTGGCTCATACTCTGATCCGGAGTGCCAGAACGAGGCGGCGTTGTCGGTGAGCGGCGGCTCGGAGCGCAGCAAGCGGCTCAAGCTGCAGAAGAGACGACTCGGCAAGGCCTGGGGCAGGATGCGCAACTGGTTGCGAGAGGAAAGGACCAAACTCGGCGAGGTGGTGAACAGGCACGCCAGGTTGCAAGCGGTCGGCGCGCTTAATGCCGAGGTAGCCGGGGCACATTCACTCTTGTACTTTGCGTTTTTGCGAACAGGGAAAAAATCTGGGAGGAATAACAACGAAAAAAAGGAACGAATAATAAACCAACACGTTGATTAACACGTCGAATGCCACCGGTGGTCATCGATACTGACCGGTGTTGCTGATACCGGCAAGTATCGCCTTAACTTACGCGCATGGCGTAATTAACCGCGTGTTCAACCATACGGTCATTAGAGAGCTAATCAAGCGAGATAAGAAATGCGTACGCTGGAAATTGTATTTATTTATATCGTCATCAGTGGTCATGCAATTTTTTGTGGAGTTTTTGAAGGATTAGCGGCATTCGATGTGTTAATTTATAATTGAGATAGAGAAAATGGATCGGGGAATCGATTGCAAATAGTAAAGATAAGTCCAGAGATCGTGAAATTGAAAGGAGGTTGAAAAGAGAGGGAATTGGAGAGATATTCAGGATATTATTCGTATGAAGGCTTCGGAGGACGAGTGTACACAGGAAAGTATCATTTCATTGCGAAGAAAAGCAATTATATATATATTCAGTTTAGTTTTCTTTTTTTAAGTAATAGTTATCTTCAACAAAGAATATTTTCTTGGTAACCGTCTTAAAATATATTCACTCCAAATTTGAGAAAAGCGTCTATCGTGCACTCTCGAAATTTCTTGGAGTGGAATTTTACTCGAAAAATGGAGTAGCAGTCAAGTTACTCGAATTCAAGTTAACTTTTACTTCTATAGAGTGAATTCTCCACTGTGAATTGTTGAGCGGATATCTTCACTGGAAATTGAAGAGTGAATTTTATGTATTCCACCGCTAGAGAAACATATTCACTCCAATTGTTTGAAACATTCACTCTCACATGAAGTTAGAATTCACTCTAATCTTCAATTTGAATAATATCCATAAATGGCAACGAGAGTTTCTAGCTAACATCAATAAAAAGAAAAAAAAGAAGAAAACTCTAATCTTGGGTGAAACATTCACTCTTGTGGTTTCGAGTGGCAATATTTTTACTATCATTTTAAGTGATCTCACTTTTCAGTTGTTTCGAGTGAAGTATTATTCCAAGAAATTTAGAAAATATTCAAAAGAAGAATTTATTCTCTTTACAAGAATAAAACTGTATCGAAGAAAAAGTTGTTTTGACTTTGTGTAGTAAGCAAAACGAATTTTTGTCTTAATTTAATATTTTTTATTGAAATATTGAGCTTACAAGAGTTCGAAAAGCATTTTTTAAATAAATTTGATGATGAGATAATAGATTTGCGACTACATAAATTTATGAAATATTTGAAACAAGTAATATTTGCTTGCATGCAGATACGTATTTTTCTATATGTGAAATAAACTATAATTAGCAAAAGCCATAGGCTACTACTTCGATGCATTTGTAAAGGACCCTAGGAATTGTAAATTATATTCATGTGATTTCGCATTTCTACAATTTCACTCCGCTTTCACTCCGAATCCTTCGTACGTCGACTGAAATTTGCCGTTAACCGTAACTAATGCCAAGGTAGCATCGGGCCTACCTCTCGGGGCTAAATGACACGACGTAGGTTTCCAATAGCAAGCTTCGATTCCTCGATCATCCACGATTATTTCAAATTACAATTCGTTGGCAAATGTGAGGCGAATCTCTCGCGACTTATACGCGCGCGCATGCGCGTGTGACATCAAAGTATATGAAGTCAGAACGAGATTTCCCGTTTGCACGAATTTTCCGATCGATTCTCAACGGATGTTTCAATCGCGAATTTCTCGCTCAAAGACGCGGAGCGAGGCCGCTTCCGGGGTGTCCACCAAGAGCAAGCAACGCGGCTTCTACGACCTGACACGGGCCCGCACGCAAGAGTCTGGCTCGATCACCAGGGTGGAGGAGTTCGGTCTGTCGTCGGTCTCAGAAGAGGCGAACGCCTCCGATATAGAGAGACCGGCGTCGGCGTCGCCTGACTCTGGCAAAGTGTCAACGAATGGTGCCGATGTGTCGCAGCATCGATCACGACAGTTGCGCAGCAATCTGAGGCAGAAAACAGCTAGCTCGGACGACATCTTGGACAACAGGACGAGGCTGCATTCGCAGCCAGTATCCTTCAGCATGGATAAGCTCTGCTCGGACGCTGAGAACGACGGGGCGACGACGACGATGACGGCGACCGATGCTGAAGCGTCGAGGGACCACGGTGGGAAAGGTGGCCTGATTAAGAGGAGAATGCTGGGGTCAATCAGGGGGTTAATGGCCTCGACTCATCTGCTGCAGACCTACGAGATCGAGGAGGTACTTGGTGCTCTTATGTCTCGTTACTTTTCTTGTCGGTCGCGCCGTTACGGTGATCGACGTGTTTGCGCGGTTGTCACGCACTTGCGACGCGCATTGCGCTACGTGACAGAAAGAGAGGAAAGAAGAGGTAAAAAGAGAGAAAGAGAGAGAGAGAGAGAGAGAGAGAGAGAGAGAGAGAGAGAGAGAGAGAGAGACGCGAAACCGTGAGTGGGAGTAAAGAGCATAATCGTGGTATGTGTATGTATGTGTGCGTTTCAATCGGAAGCGAATTACATGGACGTGCTCGAACACATGAATGCCACCGAGATACGATTTGAATAATTCAAATACAGTTGAAGTTAGCAAGCGGGAATATTGTTTGGTAACGGATAATCGGAAAAGTGCCACTAACATCAAATATGAATAGAAGTTTCCATTTTGGCAATTTTTTGCCTTTTTTCTTGTGGATTCTGTTTTACAAGTGGAATGGATTTCCATATTTAACGGATTTCCAGTATTTGTTGGAGGAGAGAACCCTCGCGAATAATACGCGAGTAGTACGCGAATGCGTACTCGGCGATAATCCTCGCACGTGATATATTTAGATTCGCGCGTCTTTCATACAGAGAACTGTGTACGTTGAGTTTCTCTCTCTTTCTTTCTCTTTCTCTCTCTTTCTCTCTCTTTCTCCCTCTCTCGTTGCATAATGAATTAGATACGCTGTCCCGCGGTGTCCTTGTCTAGCAGCCCAGATGTTGTAGGTGTTTAAACGCCGCGCTCGTAACGAACGAGGTCGTGAATGAGGCTTATGATTCACGGACGATTTAGGTTAATATCGACACGTGCGGGATCATTAGAGACCGGGCTGTCGGACAATGAAGATCGCTTTGCGGCTTTCAACGAAAGGCCAAGGACGATCTTCGCGACAGGTGATTTTAACGGAGAAGTTCGAGAGACATGTCCGGGAAGGATAGAAATCATTATTGAATCGAGTGTCCCATATATCGCTTCGCTTCTTGCACGTAAACTCCGTCCGACGAAATGGACACCTAGTTAGGTCGATTGAAATAACCACGCTTGGCTATTCGTGACTGGTGTATCAATATTGAATGACATGTTATTGCTGAAAGTCGAGCTTCGCCACTTTGGAATATCGCTGTCAAGTGTATATGATTCATGTCGCTCGTTTCTTCATTTGCGTTAGGCTTATTTCATTCTTAACATCCGCTCAGGTGAATTGCGTCAAACTTACGGCCATTCTGCATGCGTTTGTAAAGCGAACAGTAATTTGATGCTAAATTGTTCTTAAGCGATTCGCGTCCTGTCAAATATATCTCAATCAATAAGACTGACTCTCTTTCTCGCTCTCGTGATTTATTTTCGCGTAAAATTGTCCACGAGATATAGGAGTGTGTTACATAAAACTCAGCTTAAATGAGACATTTGAATTCAAAGTTTGGTGAGAGTTCTCAATTGAATCATGTGATTATAGAGATAAATATCATACTAAGGAATATACACTAAAAAAAAATTGAAATTGGGATAAATTAAAAATTTATTTATTTATGAAAAATAAATTTTATTATGTGAATTTGTGGCAATAAAGTTTATCTTACAGAATAAAGTTTATTTCACAAAATAAAGTTAATTATGTGTGCGTAGAAATAAACTTTATTCGGAAAAAATGCCTAACTTCATACCTCAGAATAAATAGTTTTTGAAAAAAATAAAAAATCTAAGACATAGCAATTTTAAAGTTTGTGATCTTGATTACAAAATTCTAAAGAGATTTTCTTTAATGCCAAAGAGCAACAATTTTTAGGCAAAAAAGTTTACTTTTTCAACAATGATCAATTTCAATCAATTTTCATCTATTGAATTATGTTTTCCTCAAAACTGACAATATTTCATGAAAATATCACTCTTTAACTACAAAAAATGTCTTTATGTTTTTTTCGTAAAACTGCATAATTTTCAAAATATGCGGTTAAAATCGTTACATTAAGTCAACTTAAACCATTGTGTGTTTTATGGAAGTTTGCGTTTGAGGGATTAATTAATTAAAGAGAAGTGTGCGTTTGAGGGATTAATTAATTAAACATCATTGACTTCAAAATGATATAATATTTCAAATTTTATTTTTTCGAGTGAGACGTAATTGTCCGCGTAGTAAAATGCGCGGAAAACCTTGTAATTCGCTAATTACATCAGTAATGACATCAAGATAATACACATCGCGTGTAGAATGCATTACCTGCAAATTGTCAAAAGCTTTCTGTTCAAGATTAAAAACGGCATCCATTACTCGTACATGATTAAGGAACTCTTTATCCCGCAAGGATAAAGAGCGTAAGCCATAAACATATATCTACTTTTATGACGAGTGTTCGCATATGATTGTCGCGTTTCCATGGTTATTTCGTAGCCAATGAGAGAAAATCGGGTGGTCATTCTGACGAGACTTTACGAGATGCACGTGCGATAAATCAGTGACACGCAGTCTATAGAAACCGAACGCGCTTTTTCGCGACACGCTTCTCCGTTGCGAAAGTCCTTTTTTGTCGATCGTCGTTCTTATCGACGACATTTTCCACGCTGGCGTTCGCTTTCGCTATTATAGAGTTTCCTCGCGTTCTTGGAAACGCTTCTTGTCATGTCATTGGATCAAAAATCGTGTTGCCGCGCTTGGATGTGAATTCGTCACGCGCGTAACTTTGCGAAACACTGAGTACCAATTACGCTCTCGGCAAAAGGTATCTACGAATTTCATATTCGCAACTTTTTCAGTGCAACTCAATAAAGTATTAATGTTATATCAAAGAAAAAAATTTCTTTTATCGCATTATATAAACAAGTCTTTTGGGTATATAATTGATTGAAAGAGAGAGAAAGTTAATGAGAGAACTGATTGATATTGTGGATTTGAATATTTAAAATGTAAAAGGAAATATAGAAGAAATATAGAATAATAATATTTAACGGTTTTCATACATCTTTCATGTAATAATACTGTCTGTGTTTGCGAAGTTCAACAATAATGAGAATAATTGATACTATTAAGTGGATAAATTTCGAAAATGATAACGTAGAGATCTTCGCTAACATAATCACACTATCCTTTTCATATTTCTTTCTAAGTTTTATATATATAGAACTTACGTAAATATGTGTTGCTTTGTTTTATTATATTCGACAAAAAACGTAATCACGCATGTGTAGAAATTTTTCTGCAAATTTTTCCAATATTCTTAAGCTTCTGAATTCATATGCGAAGATACAGCAATGTTCTTCAAAAATTTTCTGTTTGGAGTATCCACACTTTCGGTATATACAGCTGCGGAATTTTTAGATTAGGCAAATATTACGTGACAGCGCTTGAGATTTTACATTTAAAATTTTTTTTTTATTTTCATCACATATTGAGCAATGCTTTTATTTATTTTTATACGTACTTTGATTGTATAAAATTACGTGAAAGCATTTGTAATTTTTATATAACCAATACGACGTAAATTTTGCAGAAAAATGTCAGTATTCTGTTGGTAAAGTTTTCAGCTTCAGCATCCTCTTAATTGGTCTTTTTAGTGAGATATATATTTCATTTGATTGCAGTTCTATATTTATAACTGCTCGGAACAAATTTTGTGGGATTAATCAATTTTTAGTGAAATATAAACAAGTAAAAAATTCCGGTTGCAGTTATCAGAGAATTTCGCCTAAATAATCAAGATAACAATTAACTTGAACAGAATTCTGTAACTTTAATGAATTTTTAAGTCGCTCATATTTTATTAGAAATTAGTCCAACTATAGTTTTTTTTCGTTTAAACCAACAGTTATAAGTATGATATTTAAATTAATAATACATTTTGGAGAGTACGCGGCGAATTTACTCTCTATGTCAAATCGAATCTGTATCTTAATTATCATTATTAATACTAATTAATTCCAACTAATTAATTACGCATTTAGTTTTGATTCTCTTTAATATTCTTTGAATGTTGTATGAAATACTGCCTCGGTTTGAAATCAAAACTGAATCTTCTCATTTGCTGGACTGGATATATCCATTCCGAAAGTTTGACGGTATTCCTCGCAACACAAAAAAATACAATAAAAATAAGCATGTCGTTAATTAGTTGAGACAGTGTAGTGGAATTAGTTAATATTAATACACGGAAAAAAAATTTCAGTTTGGTTAATTGAGCCAGATTTGGCAAAATTCCACATTTTTTGTCCATGCCAGTGGTAAAAACCGGTATTTTCCAGAAAAAATCCGCAAAAACTGGTCTTTTCTATTAAAACTTATAAAACATATGTGTTAATTATATCATTTCAAGCAGAAGCTGAATCCGATCCAAAATTATTCTTTTTTGACAAAATCAGATATAAATGTAAGATCGTGGTGAAAAACATTAAGTAAAAATAATCATCTTCCTACAGATTTTATTAATTTCGTCATGTACTTATATAACTGTTCGGCAAGATTGACTGTTCTGCGTCAATTGACGCGTAATAAATTAGGAATCGATATAGCAAATAAATTAGTTTTTTGTGAGATGTTGAATGGTAAACACACAAAACAGATCTGATAAAAATTTTTAATTCTATTATGTTTTTCTTATTATTTACTATTACGTTTTCTCATTAAAAACTTAATAGCATGCCTTTAAAGTTTTTGTTTTAAAAATGTATTTTATATATTAATTTCAATTAAAAAAGACTTTTTATTTTATTATATATTTTGTTTTTTTAAACCATAGGAATTAGCATGATTTATTAATTAAAGTAAAAATACTTTTTTGCACCAAGTTTTATAAATATATAAATAAAGTTGTATAAACATATTAGTTATTTTTATAGTTTTTGCCAGTTTATTTTATTGAATAAAATGTAAGACTAAAAACTGGAATTTACCTCGGTTTCTTTCACCTATTGGATTTTCTACTCAATCCTGAATTGAGTAGAAATCGAACGAAAAACTCGCTGACAAAAAATGATATCTCTGTTATTGTGATCGAAAATATTCGGTCTGAACATTCAGCTGCATTAAAATTTGATTAGAATAACTTAGTAATTGGCCGTAATTGAGTAGAAACTTCTAGAAATTTATAGAAATCTTTCTGTTTCTACAACTGAGTTTTACATCAATAGAGTTGTTTGTTCCATGCGTAATACTAATTGGAATAAACCGTTCGGTTCGGAATAAAAAATATTTTGTATTGATGAAATCAATCCGTGTAGAAATTTTTATATTATATTTTTTATGTATCTGTGTGTTAATTTAATCTATTATCATTGTATTATTTTGACTATATTGTATTGAATTGATATTCATTATTTCTAAATGTTAAGATAACAATTTATATGTAATATTTGCATTTTCTTGTAACATTAGTACTTTCTTGACATATGTTATATGCAAGTGTACAGATAAATTGTATTATTTGTTAGCATGTTTGCCTCGGTGTTAAATTAACACCAAAATTAGAGTGGATAAATTGGTACATGTGAAATGTACCAATTTATCCACTTAAATTTAATTTAAAAAATTTTTTTTGCAGTGTAAGTTCATCGCATATGTTGTAGATCAGGAAAAATATTTGGCGCGTGCAGTTACATTGTTAAACATCACATTCCCCATAGTTTACATATTCGCACCAACAACCGCGACCGGCTCTCATTGGCCTCCTCTCTCTTTCAATCAGTTTATTTTACAAAAATTCTGTGAGTTCCTACAACGTTTGAAAGAAATCAACCGATGCAATCACTCTGTCAAGCAGACGATCCATAAATGATCCACCACGTTCTCGGGCGGGTTCAACCGTGTCGTGGATCTATGTGTGCGCTGTTTTCTAGCCCGTGGCTGCTTTCCCCGTTCGTTGCGAGTATCGAAATTTTACAGGTCGCTCGTCCGATCGTGAGATTTATCGACTGCCCAAGAGAAATGGCGCCAAGCCGGGCACGAGCGTGCCTCGAAGCGCCGTGCTTCGGAGTCAAAGCATGGAAAGTGTGGGAAAGTTGTGCGGAGAAAATAGCCGACTTTGTCTCACACACGTGTGCACATACACAGTCTCCAGCTTGACCGCCTTCTTCGCATGCATCCTCGCACTCGAGCATCACCAGGGCATCATCGAGCATGCGCGTGCGCGAGTGCGTTTAGACACGCGCGGCCCTGAAGGATGGGAAAGACCGCGTGCGCGCTGCACCTTGACTCGCCAGTCGCGGATTCGCGACCGCGTATTTCGATAGCGCAGCATAGGGGTCATCGAGTTTCTCCCCGCGCACTGTTTTTCACAATTACGTTGAAAACGTGACGTACGACTCGTCAAGGACGAAGAATGTCGTTGGGTGCATAAGCGGGATTGACGAGTGGATTTTGTCGCTTCTCGTCGAAACTGAATCGACAGGTTGACATGTTCACTTTTTTCCCAATCGTGTAGAATTGTAGGTAATGATTGAGCAACGCTTAGCCATCAACTGCGATTGTAGATCGGATTACGATGAACTGAGATAAATGTCTCAGTAATTGAACATATTCCAATTCTTGTTGCATTGATAATATACTTGCATTTAATATTTCCAAAAAGCTTTTGAAGTTTTGTTAAAGGACATTTCTTTGTGTCGATTTGCAATATTATTTAACGAGCATTCAATCATTGAGTCTGTATTATTCGATAATCAGGACATTATTCATTTTTCAGTTCAATTATTGGAAAACAACCGGTATTACCTAACATTTCCTTGAAATTATTTATTATTTTATTTCCTATTATTTTTTCATCGCTGGCAAATAAAAATTTGATATAAACGTTAGAAATTATATTGATTATTTATTAATAAAAATATGTGCAAAACTGGTAGTATTTTCTTATTAGTTTAATTATTGGGACATTTACCTAAAAAGGTCACTGGCGAATTATGTCCTTGTTTGCGAATGCATCTTTATTTCTATCCGGTGCGATACGCATTTGTTGACGCAACATTCTTTCGTGAAATGATGGAAAAGTGAATAGGAATACTTAGGGAAAAGAAAAAGTGAGAGAGAGAAAGGAAGGAAGTACTATTCAAATATTTTATCGATGTACAAGAAATTAAGCGCGCTGGAAAGTGTCGTACGCGTGAGACGTGCACGCGCACCAATGACCAACAGATACGACTTGTCTTCGCGACCTCCGCGATTTCTCTACGAAGCTAAAACGGAGGAAGTATTGTCGGTAAAAGGGAAAGGAGCGATTCGTTAAATATTCCGACGGTGTGCGCGGTTTGCGAGAGTGTAAAGTAACTCGTGTAACTTGGAGCGCTGCTGCTTTACGATTTTGCGTTGTAACGATGCGCCACGATCGCACGTTGTTCGCAGGTTTATGTATGAAATGCAAAGAAATAGTTACATTTAGCGTATATTCAATATAAACACAAACGTGACACGAGATACAAGCAGTTAAGATTCACTCGATTTTGCAGCCATTAAAGATGAGATATGTGTTTTATGCGTGCATTTGAATCTTGAATGAATATCGGAGAACGGTGGGGGAGAACACAACGGATCGCCTAAAAACTTAGTCTTATATTAGCGAAATCCTCTTATGTATGATTTCAAGAGGATTTCTCTAAAATCAAAAGAAAATATTTTAAGCGTAATATTCTTAAAATCTTTTATCTACAGTTCAAATCTTGTTATTAGTAGAAAGACCTAACAGGGTAAGCATGGGTTGGGTTACCCCGTTCGAATTTGATCCATATTGGGAAGGGTAAATTGTCATTATAGGATTAATTTACTCCAAGTATTAACTTTAAAAAAAAGTTTTACAAAAGTTATAAACAAATTTTGAAAAATCAAAAAATTAAATTTTTTCCAAATTGGTTTAACAGATCTTGATGGCTAAAATATATAAAGATAATATTTTTTTGGGAGATATTTTTTTAACTAATTCAGCGTTACAATATTTTATTTTTTTTAACGAAATTTTAGTCGAACACATTTTGTTTTTGCGACTTTAAATATTTTTATGGAACATTTTGAAATTAAATGCTCTAAATATTTTGAAGTAAAATTTCACTTGAGAAGTACAGTAATAGCCGACTCAATTTCGAGCGATTTTTCATTCTTATGGATGAATTCTCCACTCTGAGTCGTCGAGAGAATACTTTCACTCAAAATCGAAGAATGAATCTGATGTATTTCCTCCTCAAGAGAACATATTCATTTTAATTGATTGAAACAACCGCTTATATGGAAAATCCACTTTAACCTTGAGTGAAACATTCTCTCTGGTGATCTCGACTGGCAGTATTTTTCTTGTCTTCTCGAGTGAAAATACTGGCACTTTTCATTCCAAAAAATTTAGAGAGAAATCTTGCAGATGATACGTTCCATTCGTATCACTAAATGAATTAACAAATATTTTTCAATTTTCAATGACTCGTGCGTGTCTGCTTTATCGAGTATTGTTTTGGAATTTAATATCGAATCGACAACAGAGGAACGATGAGATTAACGTGTTAATGACCGCAGTATACAGACGAGTGCCTGTGGCGATGAAAGTTTCTTTGTTTAACGATAAACATAGATGAGTTCCCTGATACGGTGAGATAAAAGGGAAGTCCCATTCGGAAATTCGCACGCGTTGTCTCGCATTAACGTAGCGAGGAAGTGAGGAGAGTCATCCGCATTAAGCGGCCGCGCCACGTTTGAATTAATGCGAGCGTGGCTGGCTTTATAATCGTGTCGTGTATAAATTTCAGCCGGCCTTTTATTGGTGTTTCGAATAAGATAAATTCATCGGTGAATAATAGGATTTATAACTCGAGAGAAGATCAAGAAGGCAAAAGAAAAAATAAATCAACACTGATTAAAACTCGCACCAAAGTGAACATCTAAATTTTTAATCCGTCAAAAGTAATATTATTAAAAAATTGTTGTAATCAGAGGTATTCGTGAATGATAGATAGCTACGAACGAAGTCTTTAGTTTTGCTGTGATTGAACGAGAATCAATAGCCAAAAGAGTGTCATGTTGTAACATTTGAAAAATAGATCACTTTATATATGTCCACACTGTAACTAACGTAAGTTCAATGGTCATCGACTGGTCATTGACTGCCGTGCACCTGCCTATTGCGGCGAGGCGAATGGAAATAAACCACCTGTTGCAAGTACACGCCCGCTCCTTGTTGTCGTCATTGACGTGCCGCAATAGACGTATTAATTAACCTTTCAGACGTGCACCATCCAAATCCGTATAACATGCTGGTTTATTTCATTTCGACTGTTATCTATGAATAACAAATAATAATATGCATAAAGTAATAATATACAAGTAATAATATACATAATAATGTCCGTACACTGAGAAGAAAAATATTTAAAAAACAAAAAACGAAATGTTTTTTTCGATAGGTACTAATAATATATTTACCTGTACTAATATACATATTTTTATATTCAGAAAAAATTTCTTTCAGATGAGAAAATATATTTTCTCAAAGCATACACACGCACACAAACACATACACACATTGTCATTTTTCATGAAATCAATTGTTTATACTATTTATACAAAAGAATTTCGATATATATAGGGTATTAAAAAAAGGATTCCAGTCTTACAGAATAGATAGCACTCCTTGTATAAATTGTACAAATAAATAAAGTAAAAGAATTATATCAGGGGATCGCTGTCTTCCTTAAGATGCAACTGAACTGATTAATAAAAACCAGAAATTTTTTTAAAGATTTCACAATTCTGTAATACAAAGATGTTAATCCTTTGCGGCATGATAGGACGCTGAGCGTTTTATCTTTTTCTTTTCAGTTTTTGAAATTTTTTGAGGACTTTTTAACAAAATGTATGAATTTTTCCTATTCTATAGGATTTGTAGAACATTAGAAAATGTAAGAAAAATATCTAAAATCATTAATTGTTAATTGCACAAGTTCTACAAATAAACAAATAATCAAAATTACCTGATTTAAAAAAAAAACGTAGTTTCCATGAACCTTTCGTAAAAACCATTACACACAATTTTTTTTCATACTCAGTACATTGTATAGTACTTTTCAGTATCATATGATCTCTTGATATGATTCTCGGCTGTTTTTTTTGTTATTAATAATTTTTTCGTAAAAAAATGTAAGAAAGTTATTATTAATCTTTTTTACAAAAAATCCATATACATCATTATGTTCCTTTCAAAATTATTTTGCAAAAAGTATTTTGAATTTCAGAATCTGAATGTTTGATTTAAAATCTTGAATAAAAAAATTTTGATTGCATATATTTGAATTCAACAACTCAAAAAACCCCTAGATAAGGTATTGCCAAATATTTTTAATGCAAGGAATAATGTATGTTTGAAAAGGTTAAGCGTGTGTAGAAATGGATAGAAGACACGTAGAAGATAACAGTTCCTCTCTCTCTCTCTCTAAAATATAAATGTAGTATGTATGAAACAAAAGGTTCCTAAATTATTGCAGAATATTGATCTGTTCCTTAGTTACAAAATTTTGTAGTAATTTTTATTTGTAAAATTCTTTTTGTGTACCCAAGTGAGGATAAGAAAGAAAAAAAGCAATCTCTTCTCTCTTTCTCCTCTTTCCTTTTTAAAGAAATTTAACAAAGCGAAATTTTCAAGGAAAGAGAAGAAGAAGCGAAAGTTCTTTATAGATATATGTAATTTAACTTGATACATGGGAAAAATATTGTAGTTTTTTCGTATATAAAATCTTTTCAATTTTATTATGTTCTTAGTAGTGGAAGGATAGATTGCCGTAAAGTCTACTTTGCTAAGAAAAATAGTAAATTTTGCCAGAAACATAACAAATGTTTAATATCACCTTTCAGTTCCTGAAATATAAATAGAACATATGAAAGGATAGAGTGAATTATAGCAAAATCTTCGATTATAAAATTCTATAGTAATTTTTACTATATTTTCTTTATATACATTTATTCGCATATGTATTTCATCACGCTCGCATTCTGCAGGATTACATACTGTCGTTAATGAATGAGAGATCTGGCCAGATCATTTATGTAGTGGAAAGATGAGTCTGCCGTCCAAACCGTTGCCATTGATTATGCACATTTTATCGTATCGTCGTCAACCCGATACGTAAACATGTTTTACAGCGAAAGGAGAACGCTACCGAAGCGAATTCGGCGGGTCGCGTGATCCATTATCCTGAATAAGTCACTGAAACGTGAAAAGAGCACTTGAGGCGGCGGCTTCTAGGTGAACCAGCGACTCAGTCTATTTTCGTGACATTTTATTAATTCGCGAGTGGGATTTCAACTTTCGCCGCGTCGCGCGACTCGTAGAAACGCGCCGTCGCGTTTGCATAAATTCGTCATTAATTCAACAGACTCCGACATGGTTCCAGGTCTTTAACGCGACGGACGTCGCAGTCCTCAGCGATGGCGATTTTTCGACACAGTCAAAAATTACGCGACATGTCCCGGACACGGGATATAATCGAATTAGAAATCTTCTTTAGCCGGTCAGATGGACAAGCAGACCAGTAGCCGTCTCCGTCGTCACTCGAGCGAGACACGATAAAGCCGACTAAACATTCACCATGTGATCAGGGCGCGATCGCGATATTACGTTAACACTCGCAGAAGCAGACCTGAGAATGGAAACGCGGCAAGTCCACTTTCGGTAGAATTCAGACCGAGTCCGTAGAAAGTTGCTCCGTTACTTTGTTAGTTGCTGTTACAAATAGACCATATCCATTTTAGGTGTCCCACCCGAAGTACAAAAATTTTTACATTGTATTATTAGTTTATTACACAAATTAAATTTATTTAAAATGTATTTCTGAATTCTGGTAAGTTTAACATTTTAATCAAGAATATTAAATTGAAACAAAGATTCGGTTTGTTTACTTACATAAAGTTGAACCAACCTTCTCATCAATAAAATTTTGTGATATTAAAAAGAACAAATTTTTCTTTCGAGTACGCGATTAATATGTGAGCGTTTTTGAAATTTGTAATAAGTATATTTTAAGATTATTATCAAGAAAATATTCTTTGTTGAAAATAGTCATTATTTAAAAGAAGAAAAGTAGATTAAGTAACCGTTTTTCTCAGCAGAGTGGAATGATATTTTTCTATGTGCAACATTGATTCTTTATTTTACACAATTGACGCACTATATCGATTATTATACCTGATCGTTCTTTTTCTTTCCTTTTTTTCCTTTTATGATGGCGTTATAAATCTAGCGTGACGTTCCAAGAGGAACGTTGCGGAACCAGAGTTAATTGTTGATCTTAATACATAGCGCGAGACTTTCGTGCCCCGCATAACCGATAGCTTTACAACTACAAGTAGCTTTTATCGTTTTTTACCGCATTTTTAACGAAAACTCTCCTCTTTTCATCCACGTTAAATGTTTATTGCGCATTTTCAAATGGACTTGCGAAGTTTCGCGATGATTTCGTCTCCGCTCGAGCAATTTCAAAAGCGAATCGATGTCAATTAACATGTCAAAGTTATTCAAACTCTTTTAAAGACAGATGATTTATTCCTTGCATGTATAATATTCCATCCATCTTGCTATGAATATTAAGAAATAAATACATGCTGTGATTCCTTCAGTAAATTAGTATATCGCAAAATGATCTCCGTATATTTTGTACGATACTCATCGACGCAACACATCAAGTTTGGATACTATTGCGTATATGTTATCGGCATTATCGATTTTTCGATAATAATCGTTCGAAATGACGCATTTGTCATCGCGTCTCGACGGTAGAAGCGTGTTCGGTGAAATTAAACGCGAATTCGCATTATTCTGCGCGATACTTATTATATCATGAACGTATATCACGTCACGATAGAATAAATTCATAAAGCGGCGAAGTGATAATGCTAGTCAGACAAGCGTTTTGCGAAACGCAGCTGCGGCGGCTTGAAATCGAGCGTGAGTCCCGACAAATAAAACCGGTTGGTCATTAGGTTTGCGATACGTTGTTTTTCGTGCGATATTCGGCTGCCGTCATGATTACGATCCATATAATAAGAATTAATAAATTGATAAATCTATAAATTTGGCATGAAGGTTCTTTTTAATTTAAAAGTACTGAGAGAGAGAGAGAGAGAGAGAGAGAGAGAGAGAGAGAGAGAGAGAGAGAGAGAGAAATACGAGTAAAAAATATTTATTCGCGCGGTGGGTACTATAATATTTACTTATACTAATTTATCTATTTATATATAGATATATATATCTATATATCTATAGATATATATCTATATATCTATAGATATATATATCTATAGATATATATATCTATAGATATATACACACACACATATCCACGTACACATATGTATAAAATAGAATGTCTGTTGTGTGTTCTCTATTAACTCCTAAATCTTTTGGTCGATTTGGACTAAATTTTGCATAGTTATTTTCTAGGAACACACTGTAGACTATCATAAAATGATAGCCCCTTTCTCTCTCTCCTTGATTTCATCCTTTTAATACTTTGTGATAATTGGTT
The DNA here is from genome assembly GCF_010583005.1 of Odontomachus brunneus. NCBI lineage: Eukaryota > Metazoa > Arthropoda > Insecta > Hymenoptera > Formicidae > Odontomachus > Odontomachus brunneus. Next base: position 802,222 of record NW_022639537.1, read on the forward strand.
ATAGTTATGCAAGAATGATGCAACAATTAATTAAAAAACAACTTTTATTTTTTATTAGTTATGCTATTTTTTATTTATTTTTTTTAAGATTAAGTTTATCAATGAAAACCCTTAAAAAGAGAAGAAAATTGATTACTTCTGACTTTTTAAACGATTGTGAAAATGACTTCAGTGCTATTTATATTTTTTAAATTAAATATCAAATTTTCATTTTAATTTTTTTCGGAACGTATGTTGGTTGGATCACTCTTACTACGATCAACGATAGTAAGTTTAAATTTAGATGTTCTAGATATAAAAAACCCGGGCTACGCTAGCTAGTTTAAGCTAGTATAAAATATTTTTCAAATATTTTCTTAAAATCTTAGCTTTTCATGGAAGCAGTTGTTTATTCTATTTATTTAAAAGAATTTAGGTTTTTAAATATATTTATTTAAATCTAAGCCAATAAAGTTTTCGTAATTATAAATAAATATTTCTTGTTTTTTAGATACTTTTTCTCCTAGTGTAGTTATAACATAAGAGACTGTCGAAATTACAACGTTCGAAGATGCTCGTCGCGTCGTCTGCAAGCTCGACGAGAGTCGATACAGACGTATAAGCATCATATTGATTAGTCGCAAAAGCCGTGAAGCCAGGGGAGGTGTCGTAATGGAAATCTGAACTTTATTCGCGGTTCATTCTACGACTTCGTTGACGCGACTTTTTAGCGTCTTACGTAACGCTTACGTGCCGTAGTCGTGAGTGTACGTAGACATGCGGATGACGGAAATGTAATATCATAGTCGGCCAGTATCATGCTGCATTCCGATATTACGTAATCTGATTACGCACGATGATCAAATGTCGTGTCCGCGGCAATGTAACCAGCCTCTACCCACCTAGAAATATCTCCGCGAATGCGAGAAATTGGCGCATTATGTAAAACAACGAATAGCACGTTGCAATGTGATACATACTACAGTTTACAGAAATATGAGGGATCGTGACGTGAGCAAAGGATTTGTTTCGCGTTCATCTTTACATAGATTATTGAAAGCCGTTGAATCTCGGTTACCATACGCAGAAAAAGATTATTCTACTGCTAAGAAAAGCGACTACTTAATTTGCCTTTTTTCTTTTTAGTAACTGATATCTTCAATAAAGGATATTTTCTTCATATATGTCTTAAAATATATTTATCTTAAATTTGAGGAAAGTTCATATTATCATGTACTCAAAAGAAAGATTTTTATTCTCTTTACAAAAATAATGTAAAACTTTATCAGAGAAGAAGTTGTTTCGGCTCTGTGAGGTAAAGCAAATCGAGTTTTTTTTAATTCGATGTTCTTGATTTTTAAATACTAAACTTACTAAGATTCAGAATATATTTTGAATAAATTTTAAACTTACACTGAAAAAGGAAATATCTAAAAAATAAAAGAATATTTATTCCGTAGATACTAATAATATATTTATCTATAATATATATAAATTTAAATTCTTTTATTTAGATAAAATAAACAATTACTTTCAAAGGCTAAAGTTTGAAGAAAATATATATTTTCTTATTTGAAAAATATTTTAAATTAATAAATAGTTATTATAGTACCTCTATCCCACACAAGTAAAATTTTTTATTTCTTACGTAATTTTTTCTCTCAGTATAAATATGAGAAAATGAATATTATGCAGCATGAATTTACGAATAAGTTATTAATTCGACGAATAAGTTATTAATAGGTATTAATTTTTAATACCTATTAATAATAAGTTATTAGTAGGTATTAATAGCTGACGTTAACAGAATATATGACATTTGTTGTGTGATTTATATTTTGAAATTAATTTAAGGAAACACAAAACGTACTTTTCCTTTTTACATCATGAAATGACATCAATGTCCTCGTTCAAATTTGCAAATCGTGGATGGATCCACGTGCATTTCTCACGATTCGCAAGACATGCGATCCACGTGCATACACGATCTATTATCGATGCAAAAGACTAACACGGAAATCACTCCACTGACAATCGCCAATCACATTTAATACGTCACGCTCCACTAACTTCATAGGAAGGCAACGAGTGTGAATCGCTCTCACAATTACAAATTCGCAAATAACAAATTCACGATCAACGGTAAATTCTACCTGGATTGCCATATTCTAAAAGGGATACTTTGTCCATCTACACTAATTTTGAAAAAAACACAAAAAATGTCTGAAAATTCTGTATTGCTGAAATCAACAGAGATTAATTTTTTTGACAAATAAAGGAATCTTAATTACATTGTCTGTGAAAATTGACAATTGAAAATGATTTTTATGCTCACCAGTTAATGTAGTGAATTTTCTAAAGTGATAGACTTTTCAGCTTTTTTTAGAATAATTATATTTTTATTATTCTTCTCTCTCTCTTTCATTTTGGTATATTTGGATATATTTGTCATCTCATAAGAGGTAAATATAAAGAAAATAAATATAACTATAAATTTATATATAATTTTATAATTATAAAAATATACTATAAATTTATATATAATTTGTATATAATTGTATATATAAATTTATATATAATTAATATATATCAAACCTAAATTGGACTGATATAAAACTGGAAGTAAGAAAGGAATGATGTAGATGGAAGGAGATGTTTACATAAAACGAGACTTATATGATCACGATTAAAATGTATAAACTTGTCGTTTTTTATTACAGTAGGTTTGTAAGAACTATGTTCTTTTTAAAATACAATATTTTACATTTCTTTGTTTTTTCTTTGCAAAACCAGTGTTTCAAAAAGAAGCTGGTGTTTTTGCTTGTAGATGGGAAATCCGCTAAAAACTCAATTTCCCGAAATTTGTGACTATGTACCTCCTAGAACATAACGATTCATGTTTTTCGGTCTGTATAGTGCGCGACGTGCACGATACCGTTGATTATATTCGCCGCGTAGTCGATCTAATGAAGCACCGTATTATCGTTATCACTTCTCTTTGACTTCTTCCTCGCCTTTGGTTTTTATCTCACAGCAAATTCGCGTAATTCGCTCGTCCTCATCTGGACTGTATTAATTACCGTGCGGCTCTCTCGGCCTTCTTTTGAGACCCGACTATTTGATACTCACTTTCACCTACTATCGCCTCGGGTAGCGATTAAACTTTAATTTGTATCAAGCGCCAGTCAACGAACAATCCGCTAACAAAAAAGAAAGACCGTCATCCGATAGTCGCGGGAACGTTTCAGCCGCAAATGGACAAAAGCCTCTTTCCATTATAACTGGTATCTCGCGATTTTATCATTTCGTCCGCTGTCTGGGATGAGTCTTGATAGAAAAGAAGCTTCCTTTCTCCGAGTTTCGTCGGCGAAGTAATCGAAACGCTGTCGGATAGGCGCGGCCGCATTAAAATACAAAAGAGTTTGGTAACTTGGCGTGGTCGAAACGAAATAACACTCGCGCGTTTTGTCTGCGCATTTTGGATTTTCCACATGCCAGTCATGGAGCGGGATAGTCGACAGTTATTCTGCTTTCGCGATGACGATACTTTCATCAAAATTTTGTGAGCCTAATTACCACCAGACTAACCGGGTCCGCCGCCTTTTAACGTTGTTGTACCTAATTGCTAATTTTACGGGTTTGCGATGCCGACTTTCACGTTGCTTTTATGGCGAAACAAAAAAACTAAACGGGAACAATAACACCGCTCCGTGGTTCATTTGTCACCTAAAGGCTGAGCGTTTCTCGAAGTATTCAATGAATACACTACGAATATGCTTTGTCGAGACAAAGTCGATTATATTATTACTATACATCTTTATAAACGTAAGAACTAAAAATAAATAAAAAATAATTTTAATGTTGAATTATTAGATTATTATAAGCAAACAAAAAAAAGTAAGAGAAAAATACTTTTTTCTGACAAAAAATCATTTTTGGATTAACTATTAAAAATCGACACATTGAAATATTAACATATTAATTTATTAAGAACAACAGTATTTTACACTTTTTTTTTAAATTTCCTGTAAGCCCTATTTTTTACAATAAACTATTATAAAAAACTATAATTATTATATTATAATTATTATAATATTGATAATATTTACTGCAAGTTGTTTTATCAAAAACGCAAATATTCATATCGAGGAGATATTGTTATTATAATGAATGTATAATGTTAAAAACCAGATTGTTAATTTTCAAAACTTATGGTCGCTATATTGGATCCACCACATACACATTTCGAATTTTTACTTTTTCATCTCAAAATTGTAATCAGAGACTTGAAATCTTCCATATACCAAATTTGAAAAAAACTTTGTTGAGAAATAAAATGTATAGCTTAAAATGTTAAAATTCGATAATTCTGAGACGCAAAGTATTCGATTGAAGTATTCTCTTTAAGAGAATCAGTTTTTTATTTTATTTTATTTATTTATTTAAAACAACTCGGAAATTTATTATGAAATTTGTTATTCGAATCACATTTTATTTATTTTAAAAATGAGAGAAAGAATGTGTGTGTATGTGCAATAGAATTCTTCTTGAATGAAATAAAAAGAATAAGAATGCTAAGCTCAAGATGCAAAATTTATTATGAAATTTATCACTGGAATCATATTTTATTTATTTAAAAATGGAAGAGAAACAATGCAGTAGAATGATTTTCTTAAAGGGACAAAAAGAGTAGGAATGCTAACTCCAAAATATGTATAAGCGGATTTCTTTATAGAGATCAGTAATACTTCTTGCAATTCGACCGGCCGCGTTTGCATAACCGGCGTACTTTGTAAACAAAATATGGTTGGATTAGTACCGTTTATGCAACTTTATAAGTACCGTTCGCGATAATCTCGTGCAACAAGTACACGAGAAAGCTAAGCGAACGCATAACAGCAATGAGGCGAATGACTGGATGAGTGGATAATGACATGCACCGGCCTTCTACTGCGACTAAAGCAACCTACCTGCTATAATGACAGAAAAATGTTAATAAGCATGATAATAAGCGGCGAACATTATAAGAAATTTCATATTACAGTTGTGTTTGACAGACAGCGCGGTCTTATTGCATTTATATTTTTAATTTTTATCTTTCATTAATACTCCTCTGAAGTCATTCTCCTTAAATTTAATGACATTTCTTAAGTAATTTCTCCCATTAAAATTTTTATTTAATTCTCGAAATTTTTATTTTAATTCTATTTTTTCCCACTTTTTTGTGTCTTTCATACGAAATTAATCGATCGTCGGGAGAAATTCCGCTTTCTTATCTTAAAACTTCAAGAACTTAGTAACAGATGGTAGTAACAGATTCTTGCACATCAGCAAACTATATCTGTTATTTACCGAATTCCACTTCCACGTGAGCATGAACAAAGAACATGTGGAGCAAAGGAACGTGGGTTGCTTTAGTGTGGCCGCACGAAAGAAGCCATCGTATAATTCAATGCGAGTGTTGCATCTGGTGAGCCGCGATGCGTGGTTACCGCTATTTCGTGCGTTTTCCTCGAGGGCTGAATGTATTCAAGCGTGGAACTGAACGAGACGAGAAAAAGATTTTGCAGCTTTAATATCGCGTATTCGATCGTTGCACGAATTAAAAGATTAGTTCTGCTTTTCGCGTCAATTTAAGATCGCGTGCGAATTGTTTACACGAATCGAAACCAGACGAGATGTCAATCTTTTGACCGAATTTTTCGTTAACTAATCAATATACATAATCGAAATCTAATTATATAATCGTTAAAATAATACTATTTTTATTGATTCGCTTTATTTACTGTTCAATACTTCCGTAAAAATTCTCTTTACACCTTACTCCTTTTATTAGCGCGAACATTAAGATTGTTGTGACAATCCGAGTCAATATTTTAATCCTATTTGTAGTCTTACTATTCCATTCAACATCTATTTTGATACTTTGAAGCCTATATCAACCTCTTTTGATTCTATTTAATCTACTTGAGTCAAAAATTTGATCTTATTTTCAGCTTCATTATTTCATTTTGATATTCTGAACTATTTGAACACTATTCCTATTTTAACACTAAAGAAAGTGGAAAGGGAAATTTTTGACATCATCAGAGTCAAAATAGAAGTAAATTGGATCATTAGAATTAAACCTACTTTGCTAACTTAACTCCTACTGGGGAAAAGTTGAAAGAATAGCGGGACGCTGTAATAGTTCTTGTTTTTTCTTGTTTCTTCTAACATACACATTGTAAAACATAAACCAATCTCAGCGTCTACTCGTCTCGTTGCGCAACATTCTAATTTAGTCTTCTGTCGCGTGCAGGGAGGACAAGGCGGTTTCGAGGACGTGCGAAGATACGTCAAACAGGGAGGCGACTTTTGCAAGGAACTGGCGTCAATTATTCATGAAAGGTATTATATTTGCCTGTCTATGTCATCGTTTACTCGCACGAGCGATTTTCAGAAACGTAAAAATAATACGAGAATGTGATTTTAGGGCCGAGTTGGAAGCTACTTACGCCAAAGGACTCAGTAAACTCAGTAGTAAGCTAACGAAGGCATGCACCAAGGATCAAGGTAATTATCATATTATTAATAAGTGACCTACTATCGCGCGAATGTTTATACCGTTTATCACATTGGTGCGTTTAGTTCTATGCACAGCCGAAAGTTAAATTTTGATCCTACTTTCTTCGCGAATTCGTTCTTTAGCGAATATTACTCGCGATCGATTAATATTCCACACAAGTTTTGATCGTTCCGTCACAAAAATATCTGATTCAATCATTACAAGTAATATTTTTAGCGTACGAAAATTTAAACAAACAAACATTCAGTAACAAAATTAAAGTACTAGATTGAATTCTTTTTCACTTTTTCTTCAATTGCATAATCAATAGTATCGATATCAATGAGATATTAGGCACTGGTCATATAAAAGATCGTCTTCTGAAAGTCTTTCGTAACGCAGGTGGTAATAGTAGCGGAGGTGTGAACGAGGCATGGAGGTGTGTCGGTGAAGAGATGGAGGCTGCCGCGGAAGCCCACAGGGTGTGGGGCATCGCGCTCAGCGAGCAACTCGCCAAACCGCTCCGAGTAAGTCCGAGTAACTTACGGCAGATAATTACACGTCGCATATTGCAAAAGCGCGCGAGAGGACTCTGAGGGAAAGAGTGACGTCATACTCGGCGCGCAATTGTGCTTACGTAACGCTGCGTGGTCTGAAGCGAGATCACTGTAAAAAATCGCGTCAAAGTAGGAAGTACCACTCTCGACTAATGAAGTTATGTCTTTGAAACGAAGATTTATCTATGTGGCCGACAATTGGATTAATAAGAACCGCATTTAACAATGCGCGAGTCTTTTGACCTTTGCTTTATTTAACCAGTAATAGTATGTATCAATTGATCAACGCAAAAGCAATTAGAAAAACTTCAATTTTATTCAATAAAATATTATATATTATACATATATATATATATATATATATATATATATATATATATATATATATATATATACACATACATATATACATATAATATATATGTATACATATATATATAAAAGATATCTTATAAATATTATTTAAGTAAATATTAAAAAACTTACATCATAAAATTTACATACAATTAACTGCAATTTAGCTTTTATTGCCATTCAGTCGTTAATTACTATCTTGTGAGAGTCGATACAATGTATCTCCTTGAAGATTTATCTTCATGCATATTTAATCGACGAGGAAATATCAAGTTGTAAATGTTCGGTTAATAACTTCCCATATAAGATAATGTTTAAACCATTTTTTTACGCACATTTCAATTTGGCGGATTTTGAGCTTTCTCTTTGCAAAAATTTTGACGCAGAGAGTAGTAGACAAGTAATAATATATTTGTTAAATATCGACACATATCTCGAAGATTATCACTGCGAAAAATATTTCTCGCAGTGGTAAGAAGCAAAGCTTTGTGGTATCGTGATTAGTGAAAGAACGCGTTTGTTTCAGGTGGGCGTAGCTGAAGCTCAGGGCCGGTCAAGGAAGTCCATTGAGAACTCGGTGGACAAAGCGTCCAAGGCGCTTCAGGAGTGGCGCGGGATCGCGTCCAAGAGCAAGAAGCACAGTTTCGCTTGCGCCCGTGAGAACGAGAGGCTGCAGGACTTGGCGCGGCTGCAGACCATCAGTCAAAGTCAGCAGAATAACAATACCAAGTCGTCGAGTCATCACATGACAGAGAAGGAAGCAAGCAAGCTGGAAACTAGACGGAGGAAGGCCGAGGACTCGTCGCGAAGGGCCGACACGGAGTTTTACACGGTGAGCGTGAGAGCAGAGAGGGCCAGACTGGAGTACGAGAGCACCGTCAGAAAGGGTGCGAAGCAAATGGAGTTGCTGGAAGAGGAGCGGCTGAGTGCTTTGAAGGATTTGGCCAATGTATATCTGGCACATCTGCAAGCGCTTGCGCCGCGACTGCAACAGGTAATGCGCATTGCATACGATGATGGAAGATTGATTATAAGAAAGTATTGAGACTGAATATGTCGCTTTATGATGACTCATCTTGCGATTTGTTGAGACGAATCAGTTGTCTTTCCGCGAAAGTTTGCACACGTGTCACTTGTTAGAAAGAAAATTTCCTTTCCATTTTGTAAATGTTTCTATATTTTATATATTTAATTTGTCTTAGAAGGTTGTTTTGTAAAGCGAACTTCTGTTTTTTATTTTAATTTTGGAAGCCGACAGACGTTATTGTCAGTAATTAATAAGAATGTTGTAAAAGCAAAAATTACGAATTTAAATTGACTATAAGACGTTTTTATCTTCAGAGTGCCGATCGTCTGCAGACACCTGTGCGCAGCTGTAATGTGCCGCAAGATATCGAAATCCTAAAAAATCTCATACGCCGAATAGATAGTAACGACGCGACGAACGCGGAACAGTTACTGCCCGATTTTTACGCCGAGCACGTCACGCTAGCGATGAATCGTGAACGACGAAAGCAGTCTTTGGTGAGGGTGTTGCATTTAATAAGGCAGGATTTAGACAGGGAGAAGCGGGGTCGTGAAGGATTAGAGACGTTACATCGGGCTTTCATCAAAACACCAGCATTCGCTGCAGATGAAAGCACGCAAAATGTGACGGATAAATTACATCATGTAAGTTTTCTTCGTCTTCGATATATACAACTTTAAATTGATTACTAATAACCTATCGTCAGTTGCAATTACTATACCATTAATTGTTATCTCTTCCTGCAGATGCGCTCGATGTTGCTGTACTTGGAGGCGGCCAGATACAAGGTCAGCGGTACGCTTGCGGAAGTTGAGGGTAGTAAACGAGCTAAGCATCCCTTATCGGATCATATTTTGGTCTCGAGAGACAAGCAGGGCTTGCAGCAAAGTGTTCTTAAGGTATGACCATTTATCGAAAAGATAAATAATTTATCGAAAAGAAATAATCAAAGTTCTATATATTTTATGATGTTGAGTATGTGAATATATTAACTATCAATAAGTATAAAATACTACTCTGAGAGAGTATTGAATAAAGTATGTTACCTAACTGGAAAATAGAGAAGTTAGAGAAAAATTTGACTATTTAATACTGAGCTTTATTTTAATATAGTATTGTACACACGCTCTATTGAAAGCTGAAAATTCGATATATTGCATTCAACGTATGAGTGCAGGATAAAAGGAATATTATGGAAAACTCCATGACATTTTGTGTTTCCAGATTCCTTCTTGGGCAAAGAACGAATCCTTTGAGATTCAGGACGGCGATGACGAACTGGAGATGCAGTTAACGAAGGATCAAGATGCCGATACACGCGACTGGGCCGATCGTACGGCTGGTGACGGCAATTCCGAGAATCCTCCGGACGAGGACGACTTCAGCGACTTCGACGAGTTTAGCAGCCATTCAGAAGACAACAATAATCAAGACGTCGATGGTGCAGAGGTGACGGTAAAGACCGAGCGTGCGGAGCAATGTCGTGCGATTTATCAATATTCTGCGAATCTGAACGACGAGTTGAGTCTCAATCCAGGCGATTTGATAACCGTCCATCAAAAGCAGGCGGACGGCTGGTGGATAGGTGAGTGCAGAGGCCGCACCGGCATATTTCCTGCCACTTACGTCCAAGTCATTCATTGATACGTTTAAACGAGATACCGTATCGTCGAATACATTCAGCGTAATGCTCGTTAATGCTCGTGGATCCCGCATGTGTGATGGCGCAGGTCTTCTCGTGCAGTAGCTTCTGTTTGGCTTCGCTAAAAATTAGATAAGAGTATTATAATGTGCCAATAACGTTTCATGCGACCGACGGTAACGGTTATTCTACACGCGCAAGTCGGGTATTGTAGAAGAACGACTGGAGAATTAGTACCAAATAGTAGTTATATACTATCACATGCGAGATGGTCACTGAAATGTTCCGTGCAAGCGGAATTATTTTACAAGGAACATCCGCGAAGTGTGTATCTCCGATTTCGATAAAACTTGGCATATTTATAAAATAGCCAGAAATAAACGATCCATTTTTTATCGGCAATGGCTCAAGTTTAAGGAGTGAAACTATCCTTTAAAGTTTCACCCCCATCCACTTTTGCTATCTCTGTAAACGTTAGAGATAGAAAAAAGACTTTTTAAACACAAATTGTACGGTTTTTTATAAAAAATAAAATGGGCTTTTACATTAAGAAAAAATAGCTTTAATCGTCAACAAAACAGTTATTGCCAATAAAAAATATGGGTCTCTTATTTTTGGCTGTTCTATAAATATGCCAAGTTTCATCGAAATTGGAGACACACACTTCGCGGATGTTTCTTAATCGTGTCCTTGTTATTAGCGCATATTTTATATTTACATTATTTGTTTTGCTACAATTAGTTTATTTATAACGCTCCGAGAATGTGAAAGAAAGAGAAAGCTCGATTCTGAGCTTTATACAATATCGGGTATATTTTTTATGAAATTTATATCTATACATTCTTGTTAAAGATATACAGTATATTTGAAAAACGCAGAAAAGTTGCACCGAGATTTTGCGTTGCTATAAACGACGTATTTTTTCATATATACGTGTAATAAATAAAAAAGAACCAAGTACTAAAGTATCTTAAGGGTTTGCAGGAGTCATAGTGAAGATCTCTCGCGGAGAGCTGCGAAATAGGCAAAGGAATTTCCCAAATTTTGATTAAAATACGGAGAAAATCATCTTATATTTATGATATTTGTAGTCAGAAGAAACGTCTGCAGAATGCTATAGATTTCTTTTCTTTTTTAAAGGTCAAAAAAGAACCGAATAAATTATTGAATGAACATTAAAAATTTGTGGTGCAGCATGAGCCTATATATTAATTTATTACAAATTTTCAAGGGTTTAAATGTAAAATCGGACTTTGTAGCTCTTTTCGCACTAATGCAAGGAAGAAATAAAAAATTATTTGTTGAGTAAATGTAATATCTATAAGGTAAAATATGTCAAGTTACAAATACTATGGAAAGTGTAGCTTAGCTGCATTAACTTGCAGCTGTTGCGTTCCGCGCAAACGATGCATTAGTATCTGTATCTATATGGACATACAATTACACATGGAACGGAAGTTTTCGCCGCACGAGGCCTCTCAAATCAAATCAGGATCTGCTCTTGTGTGGCTCCTGCAGATCCTTAATAGAGAAATTAAAAGTTTTATAAATCCGTCTTGATATTTTATACATAATTTATAAATGTGACACGATCATAATTATTTAGTCTAACGACGGCCTGGGGTTATGCTTACAGAATAATTGCGATATTATTTTATCGAAACTATTTCGCTAGCACGGGGTTATATCGACTCTTTATAGCTAGTATACTTTTATTTTCCATACATAGTAACTATGACATCTTCCTATAGTTCTACAGTTTTCTTTTTCAAAATTACTGATACGTTTTTAAATTATTTTGAATATTTTTCGAGCACGCTGTATACATATATCGTATCTCATGTTTAAGACTACGTTTCTTGTGGTTTTCTTTTTTTAACTTATTGAAAAATAGAATCACTTATATATATATAGTAAAGAAAGTAATTGATACATAAGAAAGTAATTGATTTTTGGAATAGCGAATATCGCGACTGTTTGCAAGCGCACAGAGATAATAGAAATGCGCGTTTAAACAAACACGAAGACATTGTAAATATTATTTGTACTATGTGAGAATTTTCAACTGTATATATATCAATACATCGATTATTTAAGTATACTGTACACGATGAAAAATTGAAGTGCATTTATTTACAAATATAATAACTTGTCTAATTAATGGTGTGACTACAAATCTTTTTAATCTTTGGTTTCATCATAATGATCCTGTTCCAATTGCATTCTTACTTCCTCGATGATATTAGTGTTGTTAACTGTAAAAGTAACAAAATTACTGTAGTATAGTACTAGTATAACTTTAAGAACAATTTTATTATTATATGAATAATATTTACTACAAAACGGACTGCTACTGTCGGTAGCCACGTAAAACGTTCCGCGTTCGTCATAAAGCTCGGCTCGAATACCCATTTCTGTGCAGACATTGTCGCACGGATTCACGATTGTTTGCAACAAATGTCTGTACGTCAAGTTCCAACGACGTCCCCAAAAAGTGCAATTGCGTGTAATCGCGAGCAGCAATGATTCTGTGAAATATTCGTAGGAACGTCCGTGACTGCATATCGCCTGTTGTATCACTAAAAATTTTAATAACGTGTCTCACAACTATTTTTTTTTTTTAAGTAACGATTATTTGATTTGTACTAACTGTTTAAAGGTATTGGTAAATATTGTATATACGAAGTTTCGTTTTTCTTGCAACCAGGTTGCGTTTTACCACCGTTTAAGTAGAAATCAATATGGCCTTGCAAATTAAAAGAAGAATAAAACAGAGGACATTAGTTAATAAATAGAACTCGTACATCTAATATATAATGTTTACGAAATACTTGGACAAACTGCTATAGCGTATTCCTCTTGTCAAAATAAAGAAAAAAGTTTATATAAACTCATAATTAAATATAAGTGGTTGCGAGATTATGGTAAAATAAAGTTATGTTAAGTTACGTTAAATTACATTAAATAATTATGTATATATATACACATATACGTATAATATATATATATATATATATATATATATATATTAATATATATTAATATTAATTAAATTCATATCAAATTTTCATAGAACTTAGAAACTAAATGTGTTATCAAACTTATCGAGAGAAACTTTTACAACATTTAATCAGTCGACTGTATACTTTGCATAATTATCTACAATTTATTTCCAAGAAAC
>NW_022639537.1:815587-815762 GCF_010583005.1 Odontomachus brunneus
AAATTGAGTCGAGCACTCAAGGAAAAACGCGCCCACTATTACTCCAGACACGACAAAATTATTCTCCTGCATGATAATGTTCGTCCACATGTTGCGGCACCAGTCAAGACCTACTTGGAAACACTCAATTGGGAAGTTTTACCCCACCCGCCGTATTTACCAGACATTGCTCCCT
>NW_022639537.1:815850-816108 GCF_010583005.1 Odontomachus brunneus
ACCAGACATTGCTCCCTTTGACTATCACTTGTTTCGATCGATAACGCACGGCCTGTCTGAGCAGCACTTCACATTATATGAAGATACTAAAAATTGGGTCGATTCATAGATAGCCTCAAAAGATGAAGCGTTCTTCCAATGTGGTATCCGTATGTTGCCAGAAAGATGGGAAAAAGTAGTGGCTAGCGATGGACAATACTTTGAATAAAACATAAGGTACCGTTCTTTCACAATAAATGCCCAATTTTTGATAAAAAA
>NW_022639537.1:816244-844023 GCF_010583005.1 Odontomachus brunneus
TACTTCCAATATATATATATATATATATATATATATATATATATATATATATATATATATATATATATATATAAAATTTGCAATATAATACTATGTGATATATCGTAATGCAAAACTTAAGGCGTTTCTTTTTACTTATAGATTTTTTTTTATTTTGTAAACTGTTTTTTATAAATAAATTGTAAACAATTGTAAACAGTTGTGCAGAATATACAATCGATTAGTTAAAGGTTGTAAAAATTTCTTTCGACAAGTTTGATAATATATTTCGTTTCTAATATGAAAATTTGATTTTTAGTATTTATCAGGAGATACTTTTTTCTATTGAATACAGAATACGTTGCAAAATTTATTGAGGAGAAGTTGTAATTTTTAATTAATTGACTACAATCTATCCCAAAAACCGAATTTATGATATTATTGTTTTTCTTTTTTTTCATTTATCTTAAGTTTCTTTAAGACAATTTATCTTAAGTTTCTTTAAGACAATTTATCTTAAGTTTCTTTTTAAAATAATATAACTAGATATTTTTTAATTTTGATTTTAAATTAGAGCTAATTTCCAAAGAATTGGTATTTCAAATATTGTTAAAAAGATTTATTGTATAAAGAAAGCGCGATAAGTTATATTCACTTGTACATGCATATACAAATCGTATTATCATAAGTTACCTATACTTACCTATAGGTTCAGGAAAACCAAGTCCTAAACTCGTTAAAAATCTACCGTTTGTATGTATTACATCAACGAATAGAGCATCATTCCTGTACAGATGAATTGACGAGTCGCTATTCCGAAAGCAGGGTTGAGCTGGATCTAATCCAGTGATTCTTTGCACAAGCCATTTGCTATGCCGTTTTTTCAATTCCTTCGCAGCAAATCCGCAAATGTGAGCACCGAGACTGTGTCCTATTAGATGCAAAGAGCCCCAATTACTTGTGTCTGGCCCTTTTTCGTTGATCGTGGTGTTCACTAAGTGTTCTATAAGTCTTCGTGAATAAGTAGATATTAAGAGACGATCGGATTGACAAGACGATTGTTCAAAAGACGTGATAAATAGAGTGAAAACAAAAAATGGTAAATAAAACGATTATAAATATAAAGAACACAATATCTAAAGGACATCTTAGAAACATTCACGATGTTTTACTGTTTTTATATGTCCTTTAGATATCTTTGAAATGTATTTTAGACATTCATATTGTATTTAGGGAAAAGAAAATATCATTAAAAATTTTGAAAATGCTTTGATGTTTAATCATCCGCATAAAATCATATTTTTTGGGACATGGGGTACTATTTTGGTTTATCAGACACAGACAACTTTAAATTATCATAATTTTGCTAAAGATAAATAGTTTTGAGCAATTTTTTTTCCAAAAACAAAAAAGCCTCAGCTAAAAGATAATGTAATAAAATCGAAATCTGCAAATAGATTTGCGTTATTTTGCATTATTTTGGAATTTTTCCGGATCCTTTATGAAAATTGGTCAGTAATTAAATATTTGTTCGAGTTTTACAGGTCTAACATTATACGCGGTGGGTTAATAATTAATTTGAATAAATGAAAATGTAATTTCAAGTTTTCGCAATTTTAACGTGAAAGACCAGTATTTTTTTCTAGCAACTATTTAGATATCTTTTGAACATCTGTATCAAAATACATGCATACACACTCACTTTGAAATACGATATCCTACTATTCTGGTGTTAACCGCCGCTTTGTAATAATTCCACGTGTTACTACCAGCACTCCAATCTATTACTATCACGTTTACGTCATTCTGCAGGCAATCCAACGTGAGATGAGCATTCGTATATGCGATATCGCGGTTAATTACTTACCCATTGAAGGAACGCCTTCTCCATATCCTTGACCCATTCAGCATCACCCTGCGACAGGAAACCATGCACTATTATTATCGTCCGTCGTTCCATCTTGAAATCCGTCCATTCTAGACCGAATTGCTCGCCGAGCACCACTTGCACACGGCGCGGTTGTTTTCTGGACGACAGAAAGATTTGTATGTCTAACGCGCGACTTCCGTTGGGCTCGCTCCTGAAGTACCATTCTAGGGCCGTTGCGACCGTCTCACCCAGTCCGAAGCAATCCACTTTTTTAGGCGACATTAATCGGGACTCATTTGTGTATATTGTGTATGTAAAATTTGCCAAAGTGGTCTCATTGGATCGCGGTAATGTTTCCGTGACGCTCGACGTTTTGTTATGCACATTGTTGAACCCCCGATTTGTATCCTTCGCATAACTATGAAAAATATTCGGAATAAAGTGTGACTTACTAGACAATGCGAATAGAACAATGAGTGAAAGAACGATGTAAATCCTCATTGTCATGTTACAAGTATACGTCGAGTTTCGATACTGTAATCATATTGCTATTGGTGAACAGATATGTATGAAGAGCTCGATCATGTTTATTAGATAAGTTATGACGGCTTACTTCTAATCGTAAGATTTTGTTTTCTTTTCTTTTGCGGTCATCTATTATTATGTAAACTGTATCAAGAGCTGGTTCTCGATAACCTTAGTTGTAGCCTGTAAAGAGAATTATGATCATTGTAATATTAAGAATATCGTTAAATTATGTAAAATTGTTAAATTATGTAAAAAAAAGTTGGACTTATGCTTATCCAGACAGCACAATGTCCAAAATCGGGTTATAAGACGTCTTTAAGACATCTTTAAGACATCTTTAAGACAAGTTTATAAAGTATTGTCTTAAAGACATTCTAAAGACGTCTTATTTATATGCTGTCTGGGTAGTTAAGGGAGTTATATATATTTTTTCAATTCTTATTTTTTTATCTTGAATATAAAACATAAATGTACAGTCATTGCGTAGATTTTTAGCAAAATTTATTTCTGTATAGTTTCCATAATTTCCAGAAGCACAGAGAATTAAAAAAAAATTCGAGAAGAATTCAGTCGTAATTCTGAGTTTATTTTTAGATGCAAAAATAATTCTTTAGTTCAGTGAAAAGAATTCTTTTTGCATCTCAAAATGAACTCAGAATTGATGATATATACGACTGATTTCTTTTTTAATTTTCTGTGTTATCTGGGAAGTAAAATGCAACATTACAATATTGCAATGAGATGTTTTTGCAATCTTTTTGCAATCTTTCGATGCTGTATGGGTTATTACGCTTCTGCCGTCTCAGCCTGGGGAGCATTTTCTGGCCGGATTATTGGCTATGAAATATATAGGAATCAGGCCGCGCGGTGAGAGGTGAGTTGACGCGCCGACGTCACAACTAAAGAAAGACAAGGCACTCGATAGTTTGTCTTCATCTAACTAACTTGACCTAATCTTCCTACTCTTGCGTCTGCGCGGACAATGCATTTGTGTAGGACGTGTATATAGACATACACCTATGCACAGATGGCAATGCTTCGCACTCTCGCCGCACGAGGTCTCCAAACGCAATTCAGGATTTGTCTACGACTTTTGGGTTCCTAAACTCTACTCGACGGGTAGAGTAGCATTTAATTGACCATTCATGATAAAGAAATCTTAGTTATCTTTGTTCTTATTAGTTATTAATTAATTTAATTAAATGCTACTCTATCCGTCGAGTAAAGTTTTGGAATGTAAGGGCTATCGCACACAAATTGACATAACTGCATATGCATAGCATAAGATCGTATGGACCAATGAGCATCGAATATTAAGCATCGAATACCAATATGGCGACTTAATACTCGATGCTCATTGGTACATATGGTCTTATGCTATGCATATGCAGTTATGTCAATTTGTGTGCGATAGCCCTAACCCTGCAGACCCTTAAAGCCCGTGTCACACTACGGATTGGAAATTGAGGATTGCGGATTGAAGATTAGATTTCGACGAATCAATGCACTTTGGTCTTGGCCTGCTTGGCTCCAGTTGGTCAAGTTCTAATTTTTAATCAGCAATCCTCTATCTCCAATCCGTATTGTGACACGGGCTTAAGCCTATATCAGATTATGAATAAAGGGACGTCTACATTGGAAATAAGTAGTAAGAAGTAGAAAGTGAGAGTAAAAAATTGACCAAGCACAGTCAAATGTGAGAAGAATAATCAACTATGATTGTTCAATTTCTTATTCTTACTTCCTACTTCTTACTGCTTACTTCCAATGTAGACGTCCCTTTAGGGATTAAATGGGATTGAAATTGGACTAATCAGAGAAAAGTTTATTGAACTTGAGGTTGGTTTTCTTTATTCTGATTTATTAAATTTCAATCCAATCCAATCTGTAATCCGTAGTTTGAGAGCTTATTACAGTTCTGTGTGAGAAGTAAAAATGCGTAAAGTAAGCGAATTCACCAGATATTAACCAATGAAATTATAAATATTCTAGTAAATTTGCTCACTTCGCATTTTCACTTCTCACACAGAACCGTAATAAACTCCATGATACATGGTTTTTTACGTGTGGCTCGCACTTTTCGCACTCGATCTCCTCGCTCTTACTTTTTTCAGCGTCCGAATATGCGTCTACTTTGTTCTAAATGCAAAAAGTGCGAAAAATGCAAGCAACATGACTTATGGTCTTTAGAGATTTTTGTTCCGTGTAGGATATACATAAATATATGTTTTACACTACAAATGTCATTATTTTTGAAATAACACTCGAGACATCGTTATCATATTTCAAGTCAACAGTCACGATACACGAACAATTAGAAAGGATGCGTCGACTGAAAATTTCCAATACTTCTAGATCCGAGCACTAGCGACTCCTAGTTACCCTCGAATACTATTGGACGATCTCGAAGTGCAGTGTTTACTCTGACTAGCCGCAACGTGGCGCTAGTATTACCTCTCGGTGTTCGGTCGTTCCCGGCGTTCACGTCCAAAATTAGTAAATAAAGACGATAGCAGCGGAGCTGTTGGTTGTGTCGTCGTCGTGGTCGCCGTCGTCGTCATCTCACGGAATGCATCTAGCAAAATGAAGTGGAAAGACGCCGTGGGTCTCACGAACGTCCAGCAAAGCCTGAGAAACGGCGCCCTGTGGCTGGCACGCGATGAACAGTAAGCCCGTACGAATGCATGTGAGAGAAGTTACGGTGCGGTAGTACTCGCTGATGGACGATACTTTCTCGGGGATCGTGAGGACGTACGGACGTAACGACGACGGGAGCGAAGAAGAGAGAAAGGGGCAAGAGAGAGAAAGAGAGAGAAGAGGATAATCCGCACTCCAGAGTTCACACCGTAAGGTACGAATTCCCGCTATTTTTAGCCGGCCTGCCGCCGCCGCCGCCGCCGGCAAGTTGTGTGCGTGCTATGTACGCGTGTGTATGCGTGTGCGTCTCCGCAGATTCCCATTCAAAGCTTTCCGTCGTCGCTGTGGAGGAACGACGTCCGCGGCGAATTATTCGCTGTGTTACAGTCAGAATACGTGAGGAAGAGAGAGAAAGAGTGGGAGGGAAAAGAGGGGGTGGGACAAAATTACGACACATCTTTGGGACGTTGATATAAGAAATTCTAAAAAAAAAAAAAGAAAAATGCGATACCACTAAATGTCAAGTTCATCGAATTAGGTTAACAATTACGGCTTGTTGGGAAAAGAAAGAATGATCAGAAATAGTCACGAAATACGAGGAAAGGTCGAGTAAGCTGAAAGTCGTCGGAGAATATTGGAAAGGCTTTCCTAAAATGAAAATTGGAGAGAAATTATAATTGGTTTAGGAGCACAGGAAATGCCAGGGAAATCAAGAAAATGTCAGCAATATTCGTAAAAAGACAACTGAAACTCTGGAATTTCTCACTATACTAATGGAAACGAGTGTGCGAGTGTTTCTTTTATATTTATATTTTTATATCTTGTAGTTCTATACTTGTATTTTCTTACTTCAAAATCTGCGGAGCAAGAATCTCACTTGTTACTTAAAACGCAGAAAGTGCTAATAAAAGACATAAGATGAATTCCTTAAATTGTCTCATTTGTTTAAAATGTTTTAATAATTAAAAATGATATAAAACGTGTCAAAGAGAGAGAGAGAGAGAGAGAGACAGACAGACAGACAGACAGACAGACAGACAGACAGATAGACAGACAGACAGAGAAAGAAGTAGATAGATAAATAGGTAGATAGAGAGAGAGAGAGAGAGAGAAAAGGAGAGGGAAGAGGGTGAGAGAGAAGTGAGGCGAGAATAATACATTATATAAATGTATATCACACGAATTTATTTCAGTAGTAATATCGTGCAATGTCAACAGAAAGAGAGAAAATTATTAATTTGAGATATTGTTTATTATATTATTGTGTACACGCATATAATATATATTCCCGCGAGAATTGCTTCATCTTGTTGTCGTGGGCGTCACTTGATTACTCAACGATAAAAGAGCAGCACGTCCGAGGACAAGTACGCATGTACGTAACATTTATGCATATACATACATTCGGAAATGCGCAAGCTTTCCTTCGAATAGCCGCTTATCGGTAAGGATTTCTTCGAGGTATCAGAACGCTATTTTTGTCAGCAGAAACCTACATACCGCGAGGCAACAACAACGACGGCGACCATTCGCTCGTTTGTAATGTGTATGCATGTATACATACAAACACATACACGTTTCATTCGACCCGATTGATAGTCGTATTCTCAAGTGGTTCCTTCGTGTTCGCGCGTCTCGCGAAAGCAGCGACGACAAAGTTTGACGTTTCTCGCCTGCATGTCCATCGACGGATCCAATTCTGCGATCATGGCTCGCACGATATGCAGAATACTGCGATCCAAATGGGCTGTTGCGTCATTAATTGTCAAATTTGATCGGTCGTCACGCTACCGATTCGATTGTGTCAAATTGTCGAATAAACGTTGATGTTCGGCACATTGTGGAGAATTCGGTCAAGGCGCGATTGCATTACACTGCGCTTGAAGTTCATCAACGCGTTAATACGATATTGCTATCTGCGTAAAAATTCACTGTGATTAAATAACTATTATTACATGATATATCGCTTTCATTATATAGAATATCTGATGATAGCATACAAAACTTCCGCGTAGGTTGAAACATTAAACTGAATAAAAAATTCCCTCACCATTTTGTGAACAAACACAAAATTTGAGTTATTAAATTTGAGTTATAAAATTTTGAGTTATTAATAAATCAAGATCGGCGAATGTATGTGATCGCTCAAGATACGGTGTAGGTTGTGACAGTGAGCACGATTTGCATTGTACCTTAGGTTAAACTGAACAAAAAAGATTCTCCATTATTTTGCAAATAAACACATACATTTTTCAGTTAGTAGCTAAAGAAAATTGGCGAATAATCACGTACGATTGTTGGCTAAATCTTCTTTAATTTTTTTTTCTTAATATCTTTTTCTTTGATTTTAATTTTCTTTGACCTTTAATTTTTTCAGTAACTCAAAAATCTGCACACTTGTTTGCAAAATGGTGAAGGATTTTTTCGTTTAGCTTGACTTACTCTACACGTACACGTTTAATATGCTATCGTCGGGACTTTGTGTAAAGTGACAAATTTGCACAAGTGCGTACAAAGATATCCGCCGAACAGAGAGTTAATCTTGACAATTTCAATTATACAATCACTTTCGATTCTCTTGTTCGCTGCTTCTGCGGCTTCGTAGTACTATTCTAGAGTTACTCTTCGTAGTTCTATTCACCTGTTCTGCTTGAAACACAGAAACTCTGCAGGAAACTCTGCAGGAAAGTGTGGCCGACATACAGGACCGACCTTTCAGGCTGCGACACGATAAGCGCGAACTGTCGTTGTTATTTTTCGCGACGATGTAGCGGGCGCGTTGCAACGCGCCTCGAGAAAAGCGCATCTCGCGAACACGCGCCGGCGGTCAATTTTGTAGTGGCCCACCCGGACCGTTTTTGAGCATGCGGCGTACCGAGAATAACGACATTTAATAATATCAACGTGAATCACGAACGTCACGATGTCGCACGTCATGATGTCACGGTTGTATATCCTCAAATACGTCACACTCGATTGAGTAGACTAGCCTTCGTTAGAGAGACAGAGATGGGCTGGCAGAAAGAGAGAGACCGCGAGAAGGAGCATTGTGCGATTGACCGTGTTAATCGAACGGTAAATCCGTAGCGTTAGTCATTCCCGACGAAGGCGATATCAGTGGAAACGGCTGTGGCGCGCGTGAATCCTGCGACAGTTGAATTTACAAGATGTTATGTATACACGTCTATAATTTTGAGAAACGCCTCTGTCAATCAAAATCACACACAGTGTCCATCGGACCACTTATCATGTGGTTTATTATACCGAAAAAAAAACATTTGAGAAATGAAAAAAATACTTATTCCGTGGGTACTAATAATATATTTACTTGTAATATAAAAATTACAATATAAAATATTTTTTGAGTAAAGAAATATACATTTTCTTGAAGACTTCGCTTTTCATGAAAGCGATTGTTTGAACAATTTATTATTGTTTTGAATAAACAACTTAGATTTAAGTTAA
The DNA here is from genome assembly GCF_010583005.1 of Odontomachus brunneus. Classification (NCBI taxonomy): domain Eukaryota; kingdom Metazoa; phylum Arthropoda; class Insecta; order Hymenoptera; family Formicidae; genus Odontomachus; species Odontomachus brunneus. The sequence goes on from NW_022639537.1 coordinate 824,724, forward strand.
TGTATCATTAGTATCTATTGGAACATTTCTGTTAGTATCCATTTAAATATTTCTTATTTTTTAAATGTTTCATTTCTCAGTGTATGTAAAAATAAGATAAAATTTCAGTGAATTCAAATATCTCCGCGAGAATTTATCTCGATTTTAAGGTAAAAGTACTAATGATTAATAATATTAATAATATTGATAATATTAGTACCTACAGAATACTGGCGTTAATTACTGCGTCATCCAATAAATTCGAGTATTCACAATCGCTTTTTGACAGTACGACTCTTCTTACTTACGCTTGAATTTATTTGATTTTTTAAACAAATGCTATTAAGAATTCGCGCGACCGTCTACACTTTCCTTTAACTTTATTTTACTTTAAATTTTTTGTTTCTCGATATTTTCTTAGAAATATTGCTATCAAATTTAACTGTGGCTATTATTTCATGTATAGTAAATTTTTCTTGAGATAAAGCAACAATAACAGGGCTTAATTCAATACTTTGACCTATCTTGGCACGTATATAAAACGAAAAGGTTTGCCGAAGAATATCACTTATTTGTAAAAACGAATAATATACGACAATAATCATCGGTTCTGCATAGATACTAATTTAACGAAATACGGGTGTCAGTATATATACATATGTATACTTTATATTGAAAGTTTAAATGTTCATATTTAAAAACCAAAAAAGAGATAAAACAATAAGAATGTCCTGTTAGGTCTTAGATGCCAGTAATGTTTAGATATTGAAACTTTTACCTTAATTCCACCAGCGGCAGAGAGGAAGAGAACATTTAAATATTAAAGGAACCTTTATCTTACGAAGTTCACTATGAGAACCAATCAACATATGAGAGAAGAATACGCATTCGCAGCGTCCCGTTCTCGTCGTCACTCGTTGATTCGAATTTCTATATAACAATAACGGGCAAATTCCCGACATTTCGCGATCGCTTTTCCGCGAGGCACGGCGATGAGAGAGGTTTGGGCTGCGAAATCGAAGAAACAGGAGTCATTAGGACGTCAGTCCGCCGTCGGAGGCTGCCTACGCGCGGGTCTACGCGTCCGCTAAAAATACCATAACGCATCGAGCGAGCGAGCGAACAAGCAACCGACCGACCGACCGACCGACCGACCGACCGACCGACCGACCGATCGAGAACGAAGCGACTTCTCGCACGTGTGCCTTGTCGTCGCGTACTTGTCGCCAATCGACGGACGCAAATAATTACTTTCACCTCTACCCGTGTGTCCGTCCCCCATGTGGACGTGCGCACCCCTTGTCGCGCTGTCGTCATCGCATGTCGCGGCGTGTCTATATTTGTAGTATGTCGTTACGAAAAAATAACCCTGCCGCCACTAATCGTGCGTCGATCGTTCACCTCCGTGCGGAAAAGTAAGCGAAGTCGAAGTTATGCCAATGTTAACATCTTTCTCACCCTCTTGAGTGTTACGCGCGTCTCGTGGGGATGCCTGAAAGCAATCCGTATATTATTACTGATACAAGACAGATAAATTATGTTGGATACTTGAATTTATTTTGAAAAAGTAATGTAAAATTGAGAGATAATATGTAACTTGTGTGTAATAAGTAACTTCGGATTTTTCAGTTAAAAGTAAAACGATCATATTTTTACGTCGTTATAATTTTGCGAAACAAATTATGCAAAAGATGGCAAAAGATTATATAGATTAAGACACAATAAATATATTACTTCATAAAATTATAACGACAAAAATATGATTGTTTCGTTTTTTTCCCCGAAATTCCTTACTCTCTAAATTTCTCGGAGCGAAATTTTACTCGAGAAATAGAATGACTATCGAGTCACTCGAGTTAGTATGATTTTTCACTCATATACAGTGAATTCTTCGATTTTATTTGTTGAGGGAATATTTTTACTCAAAATTAAAGAGTGAATCTGTGATGTGTTCCACCGTTACAGAAACATATTAGGCAATTAGATTAAATGGCCTGTATTCTGAGTTCTCTTTTAACGATAAATAAGCCTCTAAAAGTGGCTTATAAGCTTTCTAATTCGCTATGAGTCACTTTTAGAGAGGCTCATTTATCGTTAAAAAAGAATACAGGCCATTTATTCTAATTGACTGAAACATAATATCCATAAATATCGAGTCAGAATCTACTTTAAGCTCGAGTAACACATTTATTTTTGCGATTTCGAGTGATAGTATTTTCATTGTCGCCTCAAATATGAAAATACTGGCACTTTTTACTTGTTTTGAGTAAGATTCCGCTCCAAGAAATTTAGAGAGTGTTACACAATCTAGTAGTCTTGCGTTTTCTATCTTCCTCGATATTTTACAAATATTTCACGTTGAGATATTTCCGCAGGGAGATTATTAGTTTGCTTGGCACAGCCGTAATCGTCTTCGATTATGTTGTGTCTGATTAGGGGTCTTCTAGTTCAGTCTTTATCGGTGAAAGAGGTTGCGATAAGACTTTTCGCAGAGTATTTTCCGTGACATAAAGCGGAATAGCTAGAAGAAAATGTTTGTTTGCGTAAAAGACCTTCGGCAAAGAAACAGAGACATGAGTGGAGAGTTCTGGTGGAAGTCATCTATGTCGGGAGTATGAATACGACAAGTTCTAAAACTGATGCGAACTTGATTAACTTTCCATGATTGATACGCTCGATCTAAATAAAAGAAATTCTTTTAAAAGTTCGTTTTTATTTTTGGCAGAAAATATAATTTTTAATAGAACTAAGTAATAATTTTTAATGGAAGTAAGTAGTATAGGAGTAAATTTAATGAAGTAAAACTTGAAACTTTCCTGTTTTCTCATCGCGGCCATCTTGATTCATGATGTCAAAAAATAAACGCTAAAATTCTTATAAAAGATAGTCACAGAATTTGATGTTCCACGCGTATCTACTGCTCGTGTATCCGTTCGATGAGGACAAGGTGGTGTTTTTTTAAATTCTGAGACAAGATCTGCCTGGCACTTTAGAGCGATTTTTTAATATAAGAATAACAACGTAAAATGTCTAGATTGTTGTATTATAAGTATGCTAGCAATGCAAAACAGAGAATTTTCAATGTCAGAACCATTACCACACGAGAGATATAAATTCCCTTAATATAAATATAATATAAATAACGACGATGTGGGATGAAAAAGAGAAAGACCATAGGTAAAGGGCAAATCAATAATTCATGAGATTGACTTTAAATACTTTAGATACTTGTAATCAACTGAGTAAATCTGTAAAACAATCCAAACTTTCCTTTTGCTCTAACAATCAATAAATTACTATAAAATGAACGTGATGGAATCATGAGAAAACAGATTGAAAAAGTAGCTTACATGTTACGTGAATTTATTACAATAATTTATTGATTGTTAGAGCAAAAGAAAAGTGTGTTTGAACTATTTTACAGATGTGCTTAATCGATTGCATTATTTTATCAACGTATCTTTTTATTTCAATATATTTTGTGCAAAAGGATTTTAAACATGCATTTTCTTGTTTCTGACGTCACGTCAATTAAGAGTTTCGCGGCGAGAGATCAGGAGCTTTAACTAGTTAAGCTAGTTACGTTAACTCTCTTTAAATGCAAAAATAATTAAATAGTACGTAAAATTATATAGTACGTAAGCAATTTAAGAAATTAAACATTGTTCGAGTATGATTTACTGTACAAGGCAGAAATCATAGTAAAAAGCGGCTTACCTTGAATCGTCTTTGCGACCGCAATCTTTTATATATTCTATATCTCCCATTTGATGTCCCACGCATATCTACTGTACGTGTATCCGCTCGATGACGACAAGGTGGTGTTTTTTAATTTCCAAGACCTGCCTGGCACTTTAGAGCGATTGTTTAATGTAAGAATAACGACGTGGCATAAAATGTATATAGATTATTTTATTATAAGAATGCCAGCAATGCGAAATAGAGAATTTTCAATGTTAGAACCATTATCACACGAAAGATATAAGTTCTTTTAACATGAAAATTACGACGATAATGTGGGATGAATAAGAAGTCCATAGGTGAAGAGTAAGTCGATAATTCATGAGATTGACTTTAGATACCACTTTTTAGATACGACAAACATTCTATAGTTAGAGTTTAAGTTACTTACATTAATATATTTTATATGATTTAATAAAGAAAAATATATTCTTATTATTTAAAAATAATTTTTTCACGAAAGGAAAATATTAGATTAGGAGTATAATGTTTTTCAATGTCGAGAAAAAATATTATCGTCAAAATGATCATATTGTACTTCTTACGAGATTATTATCATATTCAAATAAAATTATAATACTTCAAGATAAAAATTCAAGACCTTAAAATTATTCCTAAAGAAAAAATGAGAAAGAAAAAAATTATATGTCATTGCTTATATGTGAAGCAATGATTACTAATTTAAGTATATTTGTTTTAAACGGATATTAATTTTTTCTGTGTGTGATGAACTTGAGCCGTTCTTGCTCCTTGAAATTTCTCTCTTTTCCTCTTTTAGTGGTATTATGTACATCATAAACTTTACAGTGTGTCTCAGGGAATATATCAACGTACACGTGAAGAAATGTCATGCGTTCGCACAGCGTGGTGTGCCAATAGACGCTTCGTACTGTAATCCTCGTTAGCGTCCTATCTTCAAACTTCCGTTATGCAATCGGATCGTAATTCATCGGACATATTCTCGCGCCACAGTGCGGGCGGTAAAGCGATTTCATTACTGCGTCGTCGATAACGCGACGCTCGCGTGCGTAATCGCGCGTGTCGTTGTGGCGGCGTTCGCAATTTGCATGCCGTCTTTTCATTTACTGTCCGACTTACATAAGCTTACTTACGCCGCTGTGCCCGCTGCGATAAGAGGTGATAATAATGTGCGATCTATACCACAAAGGAGCGACGAATGCACCGTACATTCATCATAGATGCGTAATTTATACGACGTGCTGCAAATTGCATGCTCAGGTTGCGAAGAAAAGACTGCCGGCGATCGTAATCGGTAATTTTGTTGGAGATTCGCTCGCTGTCTAGCTCGTGTGATTCATTACCGACAGTAAATGCAAATCATCCTCGCGCGTTTATTAATGGAAATCGATGCAACCCGTTTTTCCGATACAGGAACAGACGCTGATGAAACTAGCCTTTATCGTGAACATTTTCAGAATTGTCTCGTTGCATATATTCATCTCTTACTTCTTTTTTTTAACGTTGAATACTTACTTGTTTGTTCTGTTTTTATTTCGCAAAAAGATTTGTCCATCGCGTCTAATTAAGATCTTTGCAATTAAGATATCCATCTTTCAATCTCTCTTTGTAGATTAAAAGATTTGAATTAATCTTTGAAGATTCAGAGATCGTGCGGTAGAATTAAAACTTCTTCCTCTCAGTATGCTTTACTCTTTGCCTTTTATGTAAAAAATTTACATCCAGTACATTCTCTATTTTTATCGTTTTATTTATGAAGGACGGGTCTCGGTTTTATCGTTTATTCTTGTTATGACGTCATATCTCTGTTTCTCTCTCTCTCTCTCTCTCTCTCTCTCTCTCTCTCTCTCTCTCTGTTGCGCGCGCGTGTGAGTGAGCGCCCCGCTGCTGTTATTTTATGTAAGTGATTGTCGTTTGCATTGACTGGCGACGTTCGATCGAAGGTTAAATTGCTTAAAGGAAGAAATTTTTTTTTAAAAGAACAACGTAACCCCCGTGTGACACTCATTTACGGTACTTGGAATCTTGGAATGAGATCCTCGGAAGTAGGGGAAACCAGGGCAGACAAACGGTGAGATACAAAAGTCCAATGCTATAAAAATCAGCGTAAAAATCAGGGTTGTATATCTACGCGTAAATTATAATATTCTACGTCTACATGTAGACAATATAAACTATGAATGTAATGTAATCTATGTAGACAATGAGTAGTCTATAAGTGAAATTAGTTGGACACCATGTTTGACCTTAGTATTTCTAATATTTTCAAATGTGTAAAATTTGCATTAAGTATTGTAAATTTAAGTAAATATATTATTAGTACCCGCCGAATATTTTTCATTGTTTAGATATTTTTTCTTTCAATGAATTTAATCTAACTTTGTCAAGAGAGGTTTTCTTTAGAACCTACACAGAGAGAATGATTTGGTTGAATCAAATAAACACTTCTTTGGAATAGTCCAAACAAATTTTTTGATTGATCGAACAAAATTTTGTTTGACGCAACAAAAATATTTATTTGCGGCTTAGTTCCAAAGAAATATTTTTGTTGTGTTAACCAAATAATTGGTTTGGACTATTCCAAAGAAACATTCATTTGATTCAATAAATCGTTTTCTCTGTGTACAAATGGTATTTTTTTCATATATTTTCTGTCATTTAAAAGCACTACACTACAAATCTGAATGAGTAATAAGTACACACTTGATTTACATTGATTTTACATTGATTACTATTACATTGATTTTCGCCATTATTATTGATTTATTATTGATTTTCGCCATTAATACTTTTATTTAAATTCTTTTATTTAAATATAATAAACAATTATTTTCATGAAAAGATTTTAAGACATTTTAAGAAAATGTATATTTTTTATTTGTGAAATATTTTATATATTAAATAAGTAATAATAATTAAATAAGTAAATATGTTAATTAGTATTTACCGAATATATATAAATATATTTTGATTTTTAGATTTTTTAAAATACTTATATATCTTTCCATATTTTTAATATTTTTTTTTATCATTTATTATATTTACTATTATTATTATTTATTTCCTTTTTCTTCGATTTTCAATATTTTTCATTTTTTCTCTTCTCAGAGTGTACAATATACAATTAAAAGAAATTTATATAGATTCCGATTACTAAAACAAATATTGAATGAAATATTGAGGTTGAAAGTGAGATCAAAATTTTGAGTCAGGGTATGACACTCGTAGAGTCTAATGTATACATTAAACTTGGAGAAATTGGTCGACTTTTTTGATCGTGTAGGCGTTGTTATGCGGTTATGCAAACTTGTCCTCCGGTTAGACCTCAACCTCAACACGTTCGATCGACGTTGGCGAAACGGCGTCGCGACGCCGTGTTTCTTCTGGGTTTCATTCACCCTCGAGGAGAGCGGTCACCGCTTCGCTCCTTCCGTCGACGATGCGCCTAAACACGGGCGCCGCACTTGAGCCAGCCGCGTTATCCACATTGCGGTGCATTAATAGTCGCGCGACGACGAGCTCCCTCCCTATCCTTCGGGTGAGGAGGGCAGCAGAGCTGCCCCGGTTCAAGAGGAAGATTATTTTCTTTCAAACGGACCTTGGCTGGGCGCAACGACGCCGCCACCGCCGTCCAGACGTTGCTCGCCGCCTGTACAAAATACATTGCTCGCCAATACCGCCAATTATACAGGTCGCTACTAAAATATTCCGACAATTCCCGAGTCGACATTTTTGCCCTATATTGAACCTTGAATTCTGCAACGTAATAGCAGCTAAGTTAGCAAAGTAGGTTTAATTTTAATGATGCAATTTACTCCTACTTTGAGTCTGCTGATGTCCGAAATTTCCCTTTTCACTTTCTTTAGCGTTAAAAGAGATGTTGAATGGAATAGTGAGGCTGAAAGTAAAATCAAAATTTTGACTCAAATAGATTAAATAGAATCAAAAGAGATTGATGTAGGTTCCAAAGTATCAAAATAAGTGTTGAATAGAATAGTAAGGCTGAAAATAGGATCAAAATTTCAACTCGGGAAATAGATAGGCTTTGTACACCGCGGTAGATACGAAGTGGACTCTTCCTTGGTTGACCGAGTGTTTTATTTTATTTCATTTTTTATTTTTCATCTCATATTACTCGATAACTAGAGTGGCGACAATAATGAATAGTTGGAAATAATTAATAGTCTGAATCAATGGCAGAAAAAGAGAAAACAAAGCATGAAAAGCAAAATATACTGAGAAAAAAATATCTAAAAAATATTTATTTTTGATGGGAGTACTAATAAAATATTTACTTAAATCTAAATTCTTTTATTTAAATGGAATAAACAATAGTTTTCATGAAAAGCTAAGGCTTTTTCAGATTTTAAGAAAATGTATATTTTCTTATTTAAAAAATATTATATATTAGTACAAATATAAATATATTATTAATGTACCCATCGAATAAATATTTACTATTAGATATTTTTTTTCTCAGTGTAGATCCAATAGTTCCTAAGAAATACGTTTTTTATTGGATCATTCGGTTATATCTTAAAACTTATTACAAAAAATCGAACAACTTTTATGTCTATGATTGTACTACGACATTGATCAACCTTAAAATTGTACAATAAGTATGCACACATTATCCATTATTATTAACACAAAACTGCCAATTTTATGAACAATAAACTTACTTATTAATGGACTGAATAATTTCTTTGTCCAATTATTGCTCAGTTTTCGGTCAGTAAATGAATTCAGATATTGCGCATCTTTTGTGCTCACACTGAGAAAAAAGTGATTGGATTGATAAAATCGGCGGTCACCAGCCATCAAAAAAATATTGGATCTATTCAACAAAATACGTGTTAATGCAACAATAAATTGCGTTGATATAGTAGATTTTAACGCAACTTATTGTTATTAACATGCATTTTGTTGAATAGATCCAATATTTCTTTGATGGCTCGGTGATCGCCGATTTTGTCAATCTAATCGCTTTTTTCTCAATGCAGTAACTGCAGACAAAGTGTTACATCTTGATCAGGAAAGAATCTCAACAGTTTTATTCGTTAATTATTGGGCAGAAATTAATATAACTGTTCATTAACTGCTCAGAAACTGCACGAAATTTTCACCAAGGCGATTCAAAGCACTTTTGATGGAGAAAAAGTGAATTGAATGGACCACGTTTTGAGAAACATTCGAGCATTTTAGATACGCACTGTATACACATGCCGATGATTTATTGCCGTCGATATACGAAACGTCGTGGTTTGACGAAACCGCAGCGTAATTTATGCGCCACAAAGGCGCTTAGCTATTTCAATAAAAAATCGGAGCGAGACAACGGGAGCTGGCAGGTCGGTTGGCGCACGGCTCACGATCGTTTGTACTGTCCGGTAACAATTATGTCTCGTTAATCGTTCAAGAGTGAAGCTAACGGCGACTTCGAACTAAGAGAGTGGCGTAAGTGACGAGGTGGTAACATACCTGAGGTACTCGAGAATACATTTAAGTTAGTCAAAGTTGTATCGCGAAACTACCTTCCGTTTTACCATTAATCATCGAGGAAATGGTTGATTTAACTAAATTAATTATATAAGATGTAAGATATAAGATTATATAAGATATAGGATATAATTATATAAGATATAAGATTATAAATAATTATAGATATTTTTAATTTAAATTTAATTTAAAATAAAATATTAGAGAGAGAAAGAGAGAGAGAGAGATTAAAAATTATAGATATTTTTTGCACTAATTATATATCTTTTAGTTGTTCTAATGCGAATAGAATAGTAGTAATATGCATAATATAAGGTTATTGTCACTAACATTATAATAGCATTTCGTAAAAATGTGGTTTTCTTGATCATAACTTATAGTAATTATTTCTCTATGTGATTATAGTCATACAAATATAAAATATTTTTTCTTAGTGTAATAAAACAAAACGGAAAAAATCCAATGTCGATTTGCCTTTTCGGTAAGAATTAAATCTCGATGAAGCATCATTTTTATATGTACGTGCTTCTATGCGAGTGTAAAATTGAATGGATTGAAATTAATATTAAATAAATCGTGAATAACAGAACAATTTATCGTTAAGTAAGTTTATGTCTTATATTATCGTACGCATTATAAAGTTGATTTGTTTGCGTCTTCTTACTGTTTCTTGCTGATATGAACTACGTATATAATAATTCAAGAAAAGTTTTGGAGCGCTCGGTCGCGTGATTTTTGCAAAGGAAATTTGAGGAAATTAGCGACGAGGAATCTTTCGTGCGTTTAAAGACAGGAGCACAAGAAAACGATGCAGATGAGAAACCTACCGACGACGGGTCGGCATACACTGGCGTCTGGACGCCCGAAATAAACTCACCGCATTCTGCTTCTCTCTCTCGCTCTCTCCCCCTCTCTTTTATTCCTCGCCTTTGCCTTCTTCATCTTCTAATGTAAGGCTTGGATGGCTATAGCTACTCTTCGCTGCTATCATCCTCGTTTACGAGAGAGTAGGAACGTACATGCCGTCGGTACTACTTGGGAGGTTGGGAGGGAGAGAGCGAGCGAAAGAGAGCGGGAGCAAGAGAGGAGGGGGAAAGGGAATTTCGCCGCAATAATGTCGCCGTTTCGGAACGATTCGGGAATCGTCCACCTGCCTGCTAGGAAGAAATTCACATGAAATTCTTGCCGTACAAAAATCCAAATTTCAATCGCGCTACCACCCTTGATGTTTAACGTGTCTGAAGAACGTCACATGCAGAGATATATGTAACATTTAATAGGACATAAAATTTTGTGAGATAACAAATTGCTTCTTATTATAAAATTATTTACTACCAATCAGATTAATATTTGTTTACTCAAACTTTTAGTTTTTGAGCTCATTCATCTATGTATTCTTGACACAACGCTTTATGTTATATATTTTAGCTTTTGTTATGTATATATTTTAGTTTTATATATATATATATATATATATATATATATATATATATTATATTGTATATTACTTTATATATTTTTAACGTTCTTCTCTTGTTTTCAACTCCGTCTTTATAAGGTAAAAGTAAAGGATCATTTTTGTCTTGTTGCAACATTAGAGAGAAGTTTGTTTCTTTTTATTTCAGGTATACATAGACAAGATGGTCGTCGGAGAGCCAAATATACACAACATAATGGGGGGGATGGAAAGCACGGGTGGTGTGCGCCTTCATAATCACAAGCGGAAGCTGAAACAAAGGTATGTAAATCGATGTCTAATCTAAGACTCGCGTAATCCGCTTTTTCGCTCACGGATATGCTCTTGTGCGGTTTCAAAAGAAAGATTATATTGGTAGCTTCAATATTTATGCAAAGGAAACCTAAAAAAATTGTCTATGACTAATTTCTAAATTAAATTGTATATTGTTGCAGATTTGATATTATAAAAAAGTTGGGACAAGGCACTTATGGCAAAGTTCAATTAGGTATAAATAAAGAAACTGGCCAAGAAGTGGCGATAAAAACAATTAAGAAATGCAAAATCGAAACGGAGGCTGATCTGATAAGGATACGAAGAGAAATACAGATCATGTCAAGTGTTCAACATCCAAACATCATTCATATTTACGAAGGTAACTTTCGCATATGTCAGCGTTTGAATGACACGAATATAAAAATAGTGTCAATCTCAAGTAATTAGCATTAACTGAAGTAAATGAATTAAACGCTCGTGCTATTCAGCCTTTCAATGTAATTTACAGAACGTATTTATTAAGCATTGTTGTTTTTGCAGTTTTTGAGAATAGAGAAAAGATGGTGCTGGTGATGGAATATGCAGCGGGTGGTGAATTGTACGATTACTTAAGTGAACGCAAGGTTTTGAGCGAGCATGAGGCCCGTCGAATATTCCGGCAAATAGCCACCGCTGTTTTCTATTGCCACAAACATAAGATCTGTCACAGAGACCTGAAACTCGAGAATATCTTGTTAGACCAAGTCGGAAACGCCAAGATAGCTGACTTTGGTCTTTCGAACGTGTTCGACGAACAACGATTGTTGAGCACATTCTGTGGCAGTCCATTATATGCCAGTCCTGAGATAGTGAAAGGGACTCCTTATCATGGGCCGGAAGTAGATTGCTGGAGTTTAGGTGTGCTGCTCTACACGTTGGTGTATGGTGCTATGCCTTTCGACGGGTCTAACTTCAAGCGACTAGTCAAACAGATCTCACAGTCTGATTATTTCGAGCCCAAAAAGCCATCTCGTGAGTATAATACTTTGTGAAATCAATATTTTGCAAGCATAAGAAAGAGAGGAGGATAATTATAAATTATGTAGAATTTATTTTCATTAAATTTTTGTATTTACACGAAAATAGAACAAGTTTCTATCAATTTTATTTTATTGACGGAGAAAATGTTTGGTAGTACAAAATTTCTTTAATATTTATCTCTTTATATATAATAATATATAATAATAATTTATTTTAACAATTTCTTTTAATAATTTTTTAAATAATTCTTCTAAATAATTCTTTTAATAATACTATACTTTCATTTCAGCCGCTTCGCCGCTTATAAAAGATATGCTCACCGTGTGCCCCGGTAGACGCGCCGATATTGAAGGGATCTGCACTCATTGGTGGGTGAATGAGGGTTACGAGCAGAATTGTCTGGACATTGCCGAAGACTTGGCAGCTCAGACACCCGTGCGGCTGGACCTGTTGCTGTCCTTGGTGCCACAGTCTGCTAGTGCTGAGAAATTGCTCGTGGGCGATCAACAGGCGGGCGGAGACGTTGCGAATAATATGTCTTCCGAAACCCTAGTGCCTACGAGATGTCATTCGGTCGGTAGCTTGATGGAGCTCGATCAAAACAACTCCGACAGAAGAATAAGAGAATTGTTCGACGAGGAGCCGAGGTCTTCCGCGGCTGGCGATGCTAAGAGGAAGCTGGAAATGAGTCCATTGATGGATGAAACGACTGCGGCAGGCGTGAAGAGGAAAGAAAGGTCCAGGAGAAAGGAGAGGTCGGATGAGAGAGAACCTAGAGCGTATAGATCCTCGTCAAGGTGAATTGTTTTTTAATTACGTTCAATTAATGATGAACTATTTTTTAATTGTGAGTTATTTTTTTAATTACATATGTAATATTTTCTTGTTACTTGTAATTCTTTTTTGAATTTCTAATCTATTTAAAATCAGAAGGCACCAACACTCCGTCATCGAGAAACATTGTTTCAGGCACCATACAGCTCCGATCCCGAATTCTATATCGGAAGAAGCGATGGAGGTGGAATCTGCAGGCATCGTAACCGTTCCTATGAGTAAGACTGTTGATTTGGACAAAATCGAAGGTACGGCAGCTTGCTTAGAGCTGATCGAAGAATCAAAGGAAGTATCACTGAATAAAGAGAGAAGTCAAACACCGTTGGTGAACGAATACGAGGAGTCGCACAAGCCGATGTCCGCCGACAGCGCTCAGCAGATCTATGAGACTAATCAAAAGGTTAGCAATGTGGAAGACAAGTTTCCACAAAAACCTCCTAGCCATACCAAGTCTCCCAGCAAGAGTTTCTATGAAGACGTAGGCGGTAACACGTCGGAGAGCTCGAATATTAATAATAATAATAATAACAATAATAATAATAATAAAATAGCGAACGAGACAACGCTTCTCAGCAAGAAGTCAGAATCTGTCTGTGGTTTCGAATCAAAAGTGCCAAATGAAAGTGACGCGAATATTGCGAGGAATGAGGCGTATTTGCCGCGAGACACGCAGCAATCTGAGCCGATGGAGGGAGACTTCAAAAAGCTTAAAGAAAAGGCGCTTTCTTTAGATTCCGAATTGTCAAACGAGGCGGCAACCCCTCCAGCTAAACCCGTCGAAAGACGTCGCTCCAAGATATTTGAGACCGCTGAGAAGTTCAATCAGCTGGCGTCTACCGCAGAGAGTGAGAAACCTAAGAAAATATTTATTCCCGGTGTCAATGTGGGAGGCGCGAAGCGAGCCTTCGAGCGGAAGGCTAGCCTGTCCTCCATAACTTCTCCACCGCTCGCGAAGGCGAGTGCGTCCAAGGTTATCATCGATGTGCCAACGGAAAACAAGAAGAACGAGAAAGACGAGAAGCAGACAACGAGTGAACAGACAACGATTGCGACAGTTGACGACAAGTATGATAGCAAGCGAGACGAGGCGAAGAAACGCGCCGTCGACATCATCAGCGGTGCGATTGGCAAGCCTCCGATGCAGAAGAAGCCGTTGAATGGCTCGCCGCCGGTATCACCTCAAAGTCCGGATTCGAAGAAACTCGGACTGAAGATACAGGTCGCGCCAAACGATGTGAGATCGGCCACGGTATCGGTTTCCACGCCGGTCGAGACCAAGTTCGCTTTCGACGCAAAATCTTCACCGGCAGCGTCTGAGGCAACCGTAAGTATCATGACACTATTAACGCTATTATACGCGCGCTTCATAGAGCATTCTTGACCACTACCATTCTTCACCACTACCATTCTTCACCACTTGTTTTCCTTGTTTTCCTTTTATACTTTTTTTTTATACCTTTTTTTAATAGATAAGTAGCACGTCCGACACGGCAACTAGTGACAAGTCGCAGTTGGAAGAACCTAAGATGTCCAGTAAAATGGAAATAACATTAAAGAGTGCAACGTTACCTAGACGAAAGACGAGCAAAGCTGAAATTACGTTGTCCGGAGCTAAAACGCCTGAAACAATCGCGTTTAAATCCGAAGTAGAAGCTAAGATCGATGCGTTTCAACCACAGAAACTGCGGACGCAAAGATCGGAAGTGGCGTTCCCGGTTGCCGTCACGGTACCTCACGCGAACAGAAGTTCGAGCTTAGAACCGGAAAACCGACCTAAAGCCGCACAGCCAAGAGAGAGAATCATTCCTATCCAGGTATGAAAAAATCGTTTACCTTTATCTGAAACTAATTTCTTTTATTTGCTTATATATATATATATATATATATATATATATTAATTTATGGGATAATATTAACTCTTTACACACAACACATAATTTCTAAACTGAAAATATGTAAAAAAATAAATTTTATAGAAACGAATTACAAAGAAACAAATAATTCCTTTTATAAATTTTTCTTAACAAGATTAATTGTAACTTTTACAAGCGCAGGTGGAGACCGGATCCGAATACACTCTTCAACACTCGTCTACACCGCCGTCTAAACCACCGATATCTCAACGATCGATATCACAGCGATCAAGCTCTCTATCTCGTCAATCGACGGCTGATTCGGACACTGATAGTGCTCTCGGCTCCACTATGGGACCAGAACCGATCAGAAAGAGTCCGAGAGAGTACATAATTCCCATCGCTGTGGAAGGTGGTGGTTACGTGACGCCTAGGTCGGGTAGCCTAGAGCCGGAGAGTAAGACCAGTACGCCGACAAGCACGAATCCGCCGAGGTCTAGATTCGGCAGGCCTAGACGAATGAGTTCTCTTCTATCGGACGCCAGCGAGGATGAATCTCCATTCTCTTCGTTGCATAGGTAGATACAATTATGCCATATTATTAGATAAAATATAATAGATCTTCTTTCTTTCTACATTAAATTACACTGTCTGTACTGTAAATGAAGCATACATATATTTGATAATTATTGGAAATGAAAGGAAAATAGAAAAATTATAAGATGGTTTAAAAAGTGTAGCTATAAAGTGAAGTTCTAGGGTGAAATTGAATGTAACTCATGTTGTAATTCTTTCTCTGGACAGCGAGGACTTGCTACAAAGGCACATGCATCGGTTGAGGAGCTCGCGACCGTCGAGGCAGCCGTCTGAGCACGCCGACAGCTTGTCGTCAGGCGAGGACGACGACGACGACGGTTTCGAGCTACTGACCGCTGAGAATCTGTTCTCAACCTTACTGTCCAGAGTACGAAGTTTGACACAACGACTCAATGTCGATGATAATCGAGCGGGCAGTTTCCCGACCAGCAGATTGTTCGGCCGACTCGGCGCCCAGCCGTCACAGACGTTTTGGGGCCTCAATAAACCGTTGTCCAGGTAATTAAAAGCGAACCGTTCGTTTGAAATTACCGCGTGAAATAACCTCGATCACCGAATATACCATACCAGGCATACCAAGCTTTCCATTAACAACTAGTATTTAATAATTTTAACTTCAACTTTAACTTTAATGATCATGGTGATGACGGTGGTTTTATGCTTGTCTGTGCAAGCTACGAGAGCTATGTCGAAACACGGACCATGACTACGTGAGTCCAATTGTTCAGAAAGAAATTGTAATAAAACATAGTGTATAACGTCCACTAACCGACAAATAAAAAAAAGAAACACAAGTAGAGATTGTCACGGTCGTTTACGCGAAGGAAACGCAGAAATTGCAATTGGACACACGCTGATGAGCAGGTTAAAAATCAGATCGCATTTTGTGTACGTGTACACTTTGTTAGTGTCAATCTGTTTCGCTCACTGCGACATAATTGATGTGCCACACGAGACACTCGAGTGTGAAAATAAGCAAGCCCGAAATATCTACGATCAACCCGTATAGGCTGTGACACCCTTTGCTTCTTGCCAACACCTTCTTGCCAGTACTGATTTCGCCTTCGTCGACTTTGACTTATTTTGCACTCTTTCTTCTTTCTTTCTGTCGTAACACAGATGATTGACACTAAATGTGAATATTTTTCTCGCTCAGTTTTTCTTTTTTCCCGCATCAATCATAAATCTTTGCATTCGATGCATTGAAGATAATAAGATCATATACCTATACACGAGTGATAATTCGTCGTTCTTTTTTATTGCGTACAGGCGGCTCTCCGAATCGCAATTTAAGCATTCTCTGAATCGTGATGCGGATATATTCTCGAAACAGGACTCCGCCAGCACGTCCAATCCCGGAACGCCAAATAGCCCAGGATTGCGTGGTACTCCCTCCAGGGAGAGCGTCTTTGAGATCGGGAGCAATACCTTGCCGAGAGGTAAGAGAGTGCAGTACAAATCATTTTGCAATTCAATGTGGCACTTTGCGCGAGATCGTAGAGCGTAGCACGCGCGAATGTAACGAAGAATTAAAGGCTTGAAATCGATGAGACTTGACCCATGCGTCTGTTCTACGAATACGTGCAAGGTCCACTGCGAATTGTACACTACGAATATTTAATGTTGTAGAATATTGACTCGCGTCTTCACAGAAGCCGTAGTTGAATTTCGTTGTTATATCTCTCTATACTATTCTCCAAGACGTCGGCTATCGATTAGGTCCGAGACATCGACGATCTAATGCGATAGCGATCGCGTAATCGCAGCAAGATCCCGAGGATGGATCTCGTGCTTCTGTTAAATCGCTGTGGTCATCGTGCTATTTTGTCACTGGTTAAACTTATTAGCCTTGTGAGAAAATGCTGGATGGTATTCAGTATGCATCTCCTAGTACCTAGCTGTTGTCGAGTCGTTGATAGACAGAGCACACCTTTTTGTTTACTTTTTACCGTTTCTCTCTTTTCTTCTTTTTTTTGTTCACTTTCTCTCCGATAAGTGAATTTTTTTCATTTCTTGCCTGACGATTTGCGACTTTTGGTACTAACACACTTTAGATTAGTTACACGGTTCATGTTCGGCACAGATGGGTATATATCGACAATAGAGAGAGACCTTTGATTCATTCTTAATAGAGAGAGACCTTTCATTCATTCATTGTTAAGTGAAAACAAAGTAACATGTAATTTTTCCAAACAATCGTTTTTCAATTTCGCATTGATATTCGTAGATGTAACATCAATATTTTCCATTTTCGATAAAACAACAAACTATTTAATAAAGGACTATTTAATAATTCCTGTATAACTTTTAAGATTAACTCTGAGGGATAATATATATTTTCATTTTTAGACTCTGAAAGCATGTCTGCACGATCCATTCCCTTGAGAGAATTTATCTACAGCTAATCGTTCTATTTTTCATAAATTTTTATTTTTACTTTTTCAAGTGTAAAGCTTGTAGAGATTTTGTGATGACACGTTTGTGCAAATTAATATCGTTTTTAATACGAGAGAGTGAGAAAGAAAGAGGGGAGAGAGAGGGAGAGGGAGATACACATATAAATGTGTTTGAACATTAAAATATTTTTTAATTAATAGAATAACATGTACGGTTTGTTCCCGAGTAAATCAAAGAGACGCAAATTAAATATTGCAAGCTCACTCTGCCTGACATAGAACCTCGTAATACTGCCATAGTTGTTGCAATGCAATGCTGCTGTTGATTTATATTATTTCATAACATCGTAGTAGCAGCTCCTTTTCTTTCATTTACCTAATGTATGCTAAAAAATTTTGAGCATGACTGCACACGTCCATATAATATATATACATATACATATATATGTATGTGTGTATATATATATATATATATATATATATATATATATATATATATAAATATAAATATAATGTATACAATATGCAACATAAAGTCTCTCGATTTCACTATCCAAGACAGAAATCCATATTTGATTCAATTTCATATAATTAATTTACGTCTATCGTCGACTCTTCAATCAGTGATCGAAATAATTGTTTGTTAGCGGTATCGATGATATTTTAGAGAGATTGTGACGATACGTGGCGATACTCGTACAAATTATTATTCAGTTAGAAGTTTACGGTTGCTCGGCTTGACGAACTTTCACGACAGGGACTTCTACAGGGTGATATTTTTTTCAAATTTACTGACGATAGCTTTGTAATAATTTATCAGAGTAGTATCGTTTCATGTTTCTTATCTATCTTATATCTAAAAGTTTGTCTAACATATAATGATTGAAGATTAAAAGAAAGAAAAATAAATATAAGTAACATCTTTTTCGTTAACTATAATTATTTGCAATCGGTAATTATGTAAATTGTATTGACAAACACAAGAAGACCCTGTTCAAGGATACATGTCAAGATTTTCTCAGTAGCATCGTATGTTTGGCTAATAAGTTAGCAAACAATTATTATTAAAAGAGATATATCTTAGAAAAAAAGAAATAAATCACAGTGGCGCCGTTTTGTGACACGTTTGATTGACGGTTTTATTGACGGTTGTTGCAGCGACCGTACGAGTGACTCTACGTAGGCGGGCTGACGGTAATCCCCAGTAGACAAACCAAGTTAGGTACTATACCTATATGCCTAATTTAGTGAATGTGACCAGATAAAGTCACATCGCAGTCTCGTATATTGTACGGAGAAACGAAAATCAAAAAGAAACTAAAAAAGATACCGTTTTTGTCGTTCGATCACGCACACTCCGAACGTGTACCTCGTCACGACAATCTACCTGGTGTTACCGCATAGAGTCTATGATGCGGCAAAACAGTGCAATTTCCGCTACGATGGGAAGACGTGTTGGATAATCATGTCCTCGTATTATGACGTGTACGCAATAACAAGAACAACTACAACAACTACAACAAAAACAACGTACAACGCTTGGAAAAAATAAAAAAATGATATATGTAAAAAATTTTAAAAACGATATATATATATATAAAATAAAAAAAACTATATATATATATATATATATATATATATATATATATATATATATATATATATATATA
>NW_022639537.1:844033-896164 GCF_010583005.1 Odontomachus brunneus
ATATATATATATATATATATATATATATATAAAATAGGGTGTCCGGTAACAAAAGAGCTGCTGTGTACAGGTAGATCAGGTCAAATAGAACAAAAAATTCCTTTACCATTTTGCGAATAACACGCGTAAAATTCTAAATTATTAATAAAAATTAATTCGTAAATGATTACGCGTTGTACGGTACATGAGTTGTGATGTCTACTTCTGCATATATGCTTGTATATTAGGTTAAACTGAAAAAAGCCCTTTATCATTTTCCAACGTATATATGTAATTATTAATTAAAGAAAATTGGCGTACAGTTGTGCACAATAATGCACTAATCTTCTTTAATTAATAATTAAATATCTACATAATTATTTGAAAAATGGTAGAGGACTTTTTTGTTTAATTTGACCTAATATACTAGTATATAGTGATAAAGTGTATGACGTTTGATTGTTCATGAATTTTTTTTATTAATAACTCCAAATTTTACGTAGTTCGCAAAATAGTAGAGTATTTTTTGTTTTGTTTGTGTGTGTGTGATTTAATCTACCTGTATACCACGGCTGAGTTACTGAACATCCATATATATATATATATATATATATATATATATATATATATATACACATACATACACATAAACAAACACATATATACATACATAAATACATACATATATACATATATGTTCATGTGTATATACATGTATATATGTATATATGCATGTGTGCATATTTTGTACATATATTGTGTGTGTATAAATATATATATATATATATATATATATATTATATACATTCTATTAAAAAAAAAACACTCTTGACACATACGATTTTCGGATGAGATGGACATTCTGTTCGCGAGTTACTGTGAGCCACGGAGTTACCATCGATATGATTTATTCCGGAGTATGTAGAAGCGTTATGTAGAAACATACGTGTATTTGTGTATGTGTAAATATATTTGTAGTTCAAGTGATATATAAAAGTAAAAGTGACGCAGCATACATTGACTTAGTATATTTTGGCAGTGCTATATTATACATAGTACGAGATATATGTATTGATAATTCGTAAACATAACGTTCGTCATATTTGAAAATACCACAATTATTTAGTGAGCGACGATTGCAAATTGCGTGTATGATAACGCGTTTTGTGCAGCATTGGAATAAATCATGCCGATAGCGTTTTGTGCAGAATTGGAATAAATCATGCCGATAGCTCGCGTATAGCCGTTGATAGATAAGTTACTACTTGTTGCCATGTTATAAACAAAAAAATAACTTTGTTATACGAAAGAGAGAAGGAGAGAGAGATGATTTTCTATGTTGACACTGTTAGGAAAGTACTCGAAGAAAAGGAGAAAATAAAAGAAAGATGAAACAAAAGAAAAAGAGATTGTATACTTGCAAGCGGAAGCTAACCCTTGTCTGAGATGGCTGATATTTGTTGTGTTTTTAAGAGTTTAAATAACAGCGTTTTTATTACTTCACATTGTCTCCGCATGCTTTGATATAATGCATATATATATTGTATTTAATATTATCCATTGTGCACTACTTCTTGTCTTAAGTCTACTCATTTAACACATTGTGATTTATAGAAAAGCATTAATATACACATGTATAAATATATCGCATATATTTATTTTGCAGGACGTGATTTTTCTCTTTTTTTTAATATTATTATTATCAATCATATATTAGCGTTAGATATATATTTGTTACAGTTAATTCGTAAAGTCTATTGTAACTGTTTTCCTCTTGATACATATAAAACAAATATTTTGCTTGCATGATCACTGTTAAATGAGTACACACCCATAATTTTCTGTATTAATATATATACATATATATATATATATATATATTTATTTATTTATTTATACGAAACAGAACAGTACGTGTATATGAGGTACATAGTATCGTTGACGCATATTTTCAAGGAGCCATTATTTATACGTGTGTGCGATTTCTTTAAGACTAGTTCGAAATCTTCCACTATTTTAAGTCACGAGTCAGACAGAGCGTAGTAGTCGCGTATAGTACACTATTCTTCTGGGCGACTTGGAAGTGTGCATCGACACGCGCGTGTCTTAAAGCACACTGCTTGAAGCAGTTAGCGCCACATACGTGGAGTTATTTACAGGACACTCGATAAAACTCTAAAAGGGAGAGAGAGAAAGGGAGAGAGAGAATGAGACAATGAGAGAAAGAGAGACACGTTTCACTTTATTTATTACATTTTTCGACAGATTTTATAAGAAAGACTTATGTATGTAGAAATAAAGGAGTGTAAATACCGACGTGGGAGAGTATTCTTGCGTTCCCAATGATAGCAGCTATTCGCCGTCGACACAGAGAAAGAGACACATAGCGAACAAACACATACACGCACAATACGAATACGCGGACACGCATGCGAAATGTGCATAGTAGACTCTGTCTCGATTGTTTTCAGATAAAATAGAAACATACGAAGACGTAGAAGCGGAGACGGCGCAAATCAGGAAGGAGACGCAGGAATCGCTGGAGCAGAGTTTCACTCCGAGCTTGGCGCGCAGGCTGAGCAGGCAGTTGATCGAGCAGACCCGACAGTCCTTGCCGTGCGACAAATATTATCAGTCGCCGACACGAGAGACCCTCAGCTTAATGGCGTCGACGGGCGAGATCGCGAAACGTTACTCCACTACGTCCGCGACTTCCGATCAGACCGAATACAGAGGTAGATCAGTCGATCGCGGTATCAGACGCACCAACAGTCTGCTAGAGCCGGCCAAGCAGTTCGACCGGTTCGAGCGGTATTCACCGCGACGGAGCATCAGCCTGCTCGACGACCACGAGGCACATGGACTGTTGCCACCGTTGCCGAAGCACATCATGACGCTCGGCCGAAAGTACAAGGAATCGGCCGCCAAGTCGAACGCGAGTGTCATCGTGGGCAATGCGCGGCGCGACAACTTCCTCGGCTATAGAACTACGGAAAAAATCCAGGAGGAGCCAGTCGATGACATGGTGTACGCCGCGTGCAAAGAGGAGGACACCGACGCTGACAACAATGTGGAAAACGGTTCCCTCTCAGAGACCACGTCGATCTCCGTATGCAATTCGAATGCGAACCTCATGGACACCACCACAACGTCTAGCGTGTCGGCCAAGTCCTGCGAGACGTCACCCACGGAATCGTCGTCGAATTTAGGCGACTACAGCAAGTCGTTCTCCGTGTCTAAGTCCGACGTCGCTTCGCGCAGTTTCGAAACTCGGCTGTTGGCTGCGGAGAACCTCATCAAGGAATCCAAGCTGAAGAACTTTACGCCACAGAGATTCAATCCGAATCTCATCTCCAATTACAAGGACATGGACAAGTGCGACAAAGAGGCGCTGATTACCGCCGCCGCCTCCGCCGCGGAACAGTCGGTCAATTCCGTCGCGTCCAAGAGACGCAGCTGCATTCCAAGTTTGCGGTTGCGTTCGGGTTCGTTAACGAGAGAATCGAGCGTCAGCTCAGATCGCAGAAAATCTTTCGCAGGCTCGCCGGACGCGTTAACCGGCGCGACTCAAGAAAGATCAATACTCAGCAAGTTCTTCAAAGGCGTCGGCAATAACAAAGACGAGCCAAAGGACAACAAAAATCAAAAGGCGAAGCAGCATCGCATCTCGCGCTTTTTGCGACCGGACTTCTTTGATACGCCGCGGGAAGAAAGCCAGTATGTGAAGGAGAAGGAGGCACAGAAAGCGGCAGAGAACGAGCGGCGCAAGTCAAGATTCATGAAACGAAAAAGCGAGAGCAAAGAGCGTAAAGAGGAAGGTAAGGAGGAGAGAACCTGCAAGGAGCAGAAGGACGAGATAAACGTGTTGCAGAAGGACAAGCTGGAGGCAACTGCTTCATCAGACGATAGATTCCGAAACGAGGAGAAAGAGCGAGCAAAGGTCGAGCAACAAGGTTCTAAAAAGAGCTTTTTGCATTTGCTGGAGAAAAAGCTAGAACGACTGCGTTCAAATGATGAGACGGTGATGACGACAAAGCAACCGACAATCAACGGCAGCGGTCTGGTTGCAGCCAGTGAGCGGAAAGAACACAGACTACGCGAAAATTCCGCACCACCCGTTGAATGTCTGTCGCCGACCGCGACGGAATCTAGCTTGTTGAAGCGAGCGTTAAGCGTGGAGGATTTATCGTTGGGCAAAGACAAGGTGAAGAGCGCGTTGAAGACAGCTGGACGGGTGACGTCGGTGTTGAGTATCTTCAAGAGCGCGGATGCGAAGCAAAATGCGAATGGCAATCGTGCGCAGAACACGATTGTCAGCAAGTTGAAGAGAAGTCCGCCAAAGTTCGCGAAGGTTGAGTCGGAGGAAGACGCGGCCGCGACTACCAAGATACCAACCAAATTCGCTGGTAAATCGATGAAGAATAAGGTGCCAGAGAGCAAAAGATCGCCAGAGAAGATCGTGAACGACTATAAGAGGTCACCACCCAAGGAAAAACCAAAGGAATTGATTTCTAAAGAGAAGAAACTTCTAACAGCGAAGCAATCGAGAGAGATTAAGAAAGTCCCGGAGAAAATCGCGCCGTCGGACTCGTCGTCATCCTCGTCTGCGGAAAAGACGAAACTGGAAAAGGCAAAGTTGCCGAAAAAATTACCCGATGATTCGGAATCCCTGCAAAAGAGCAACAGGCACTTGGAGTCCGTCATGAGCAGCGAAGATAAGAAATTGATGAAGACTAAGAAGAATATCGGTTCACTGAGCAAAACCGAGTCTGCTTCGAGAGTTGACAAAGACGAAGACATGGATAAGAATATGAAGAAGCCGATGAAGTTGAAGGAAGCTGTAGACAAGGACGAGATCAATGATGCTAAGAAGAAGAAGAAGATAGTGCGCGTCGTGAGAAAGGTCGTGAAGAAGTCGTCCGACAGTTCTGAGAGTAAGTCTGATGAGAAGGAGAAAACATCGAGGCCATCGTTGTTAAAGAAGAAGATCATGACGACGAAGAAAGAGAAGAGTCCTGAAGGCGCGAATATAGTTTCAGCTTCGAACTCGATCAGAGGAAACAATATCGACGATCAGACTTTATCTATGAAATCTCTTTCGAGGCAGACGGAGCCGAACGTTCCTCCATCACAAGAAACGTCATCTGCGAAGTTCGATCACTCTGATTACTTTGCACAAAATATGAATACAACATCCAAAAGCGATATCGTGACGAGCCACACTTCATCGAGTAAATCTAACGCGAAGATGACGGTCGACGATATCTTGCAGACAAATCCCGTTTGCCAGACCGCGTCTACGTTTCAGAATTATTCAGCCGAGTCGACTCAGAATTCTTTCGGTTCCATAACTAAGAATACGTCGAATTCCAACGTCTGTCAGACTAAAACCTCGGAACAGTATCGATCTAACAGGACAGGTCTGAAGCTCGACTTGTCCAAGATACCTCAACATACCTTTAAGCACACGACTCCCAAGAGGGACTCGCCCAAGTCAGACTCGCCGAAAGCGAATTCCACCGCTTGCATCGGTTCGTCCAAGACGGATATTTCTCTTTCCGAGAGCAGCGCTGATAAGCTAATGGAGTGTCTATCAAAGATGACGCATCACGCCAACATAACTGGCAACAAAATCATCATCGATAAGCCGCTGCGAGCGAAGGACGTGGCTGAGCTGAAGCGAGAAGTCACCGAGTGTGCTAGAATCATAGAAAATCACATAGAATCGCAAAATGATCGCGCCAGCCCGCAAACTGTCATCGAGAGCATCGTCGACTCGGGCGAACCAACCGACATCGAAGACAAGCTGCGAGAGATCTCATCGGATTCTTCTAGGGAGATCAATGAGACGGATAACGTTAAGGTAGCGAAAGAACCTGAGGTTAGCATCAGCGAGATGTTCTCGCCTGAGGAACCTGAGAGCTTCGACTCCTGGTCGATTTGTTCGGCTGATTTGAATTATAATCGCGGTGACCTGCACTCGCCGACGTCGCCCTCGTATTCTTTGCTCGCGCGTGGCGACAGTTCGGAATCTGTTATAGATCGGATACGAAGACGTAGCTTCTATTCGAGGTTCAATGACCGGAAAAGACCGTCCTTAACGGCTCCACCGCCTGGAGTGAGTAGTGTGACACTATCTAAAAGGTCCAGTTTCAACAGTTCCAGAGAGTGGGCGCGCAATAGATTGCACGGCTATGGAATTCCCAGAACAAGGTAAAGATTAAATAGTTTTTTCATTCTCCGACCATCCCATTCAGACATGTTCATGCATAAAATATTGTCTGCAAGATATTAATAAAAATGTTAACTAAAATCGTACTTTTTGACAATATCATGTTTTAAAAATAATAATTATTATTGAAAATAATTATTATATGATGTATTATACTATCGCGCAAATAATAATAATATAACAATGATGAGACAATTCAATTGGAGATCTTTTAATTAATAATTGATTTTAATAAATTTAATCGAAGATCGTTCGATTGATGAATGATGATTGGTTTCATTGAATTCAATTAAAAAGCACTTAATTGACGATTGATATATGAGCAAATTTAATAGATTAAATTGAAGATTATTCGATGACAATTGATATGACTATGCTACGATGCAAAGATACTTTGTATATGAATATTATCCACAAAACCAATTGTAACGTTGAATAATGGAACGCTCTTTGATTAAATTTGCTCGTTAATTAATCGACGATTAAACTCCCTTTAATTAAATTTGCAAAGTCTAATCGTTAATTCTATGGCTTTTTAAATTAAACGATCCTTTAAATTAAATTTGCCAAGTTCAATTATTCATTAAATATTCTTTAATTCCCTTCGCTGATATCAATCGTCAGTTGAACCATCTTCAATTGAATTGGGTGATCGATTATCAATGAATTGAATTGAAACATGTTTGTTTAAATCAATTGTTACATTGAGAAAAACGTAATTGATATTTTTACAACTTTGTAGTAATAATTATTATTCATTATTCTATAAGAATAATTATTTATAAAAACGCTGAATTAATCAAATGATTGTTTATTGATACATTTATTGCGTATAAAAATAGAACAGGGCAAAAGTCGAAAACTACGCAATTAAATTAGCACGACAGAAATAATTAAGAATTAGGAAAAAAGTTTGCAGATAAATTTTTATTTCTTACTCTTTCCTCATTTGTTTATTTTTTTCGCAGGACAGATAAGAGTTACGGTCTGTACGGCGACGATGTGACCTGTAGGAAGTCTCCGGTCGACAGAGAGAGATATAGCGACTCCTTGAACATGTCGTCATTGTATGATCATCACAGTTCAGAGGTGCGGTCCATTTACGATCATTACGGCGGCTTACAGTCTTCCTCACACGATTCCTTGAGAAGATACGTAAGATCGCCGACGTTGGATCTTGCCGCTGCTCGTACTAAATATCACAGTGCAGACATCATCACCGACAACGATATCGTAAGCTCGTATAAGAGCCCTGTATCGAGATCTTCTCTTAACGACGCTGTTGCGAACTCCTACTGCAGCAGGAATATCTCAGCGACTTTGCCAAGAAAGTACGGCTCTACTGTCGGTAGCCTAGCGCCGAAGAGCGTGGAGTATTACGAGGAAATCTTGTCGCCAAACAACTCTGACTATCTGTCGCCGCTATCAGATAATTACCTGAGCAGGTATGAGAACGGCTATCATCACAACGGCAACCTGGATCTGCCGCAATACAATGCGGATAAGCAGAGGTCTTACATGGATAAGATGGCGGATGTGGAACTCGGTGAAGGAAACAGCAGATTGCTCGGTGAACAGAAAAGGTACAAATAAAAATTGTGCAAATCTTTATAGAGGAAAGGAAAACGCACACGAATGTGTGAATTTTAGGACATTTTGTATAAGTTCTTTTAAATATCGTACAAAAACTGTGGTTATATAAAGGACTTTTTTCAGAAATGTGAAGAAACGTCTTAGCGAAACGAGAGATATATCTTCGACGACTGCCGATATCTTGTCTAATTTAGCGGTTGCCGAACAGAATCAGTATCTCTCGGACGGAAAGTAATTTAGGAATATAAGGACATTATCGAATGCGTCTTACTACTGTAGCGATTTTATAATACGGATATATCGA
Organism: Odontomachus brunneus; assembly: GCF_010583005.1. Taxonomy (NCBI): domain Eukaryota; kingdom Metazoa; phylum Arthropoda; class Insecta; order Hymenoptera; family Formicidae; genus Odontomachus; species Odontomachus brunneus. The sequence goes on from NW_022639537.1 coordinate 852,142, forward strand.
TGAATCGTGTCTGAGTGTCTTGCGCTATCTTTATCATGACGATGATAATAGTCAGCGACGACAATGAGAACGGAATGAACTGTTAAACGGTTCGAGGTCTACGTCTTGAAAGTTTCAGGACTATACGTTTTAAATATACGCTTTAAATTTTAGTTTTAAATATACGTTCTAATTCTTTCCGATTATCCAACGATTCTAATTCAAATATTGTTTATTACATCTTGCGTGAATTTTTCGCCTAAAACGCAGAATTAACAGAAAACTAGAATCGACCCTCTTTATAACTTCGAATCGGAAAGGATTAATCGAAAGAGAGAAACGCGGCTTAATCAAAAGAAAGAAATGCTTCATCGATTATAAGAATTTGCTTTTGAAATTTCTTTGTATCTTATCTATAGAGCGAAAGATGATTCGATATCAAAGACATGCGCATCTATTTAAATTGAGAATCTCTGACTCCAATATTTATAGAAATATAAATATAAAAGTCGGCAGCTAATTAGCAGAAGAATAACGTCGTGAGCTTCGTTTCGTTCGATGCTGCAAGTCTGACACGTCTTCAAGTTCACGAGGTATCGTTCAAAATCTCGCATTTCACGTCATTCTCTTCGTCAGTCTAATTCGCGTTCGAAAATGTCGACCGTTGTAATGAATTTAAATCGTGTGCACGTAGCGTTTTCGTTTTTCGTGAAGTAAAAAAAAAAGAAATATACCGGATGGTCTGTCAGTCCGCATAATCATTGCCATAATTGTGTTCACGGTATGTCACGAGTGAAAATGATTTTTGGATTTCTAGTAGAGCTCTGTAAGTAAGCGAATCTTTCAAAGCAAGTCCGCGTGAAGTGAATTGTCGATGATCCTCGATAGCGTGATCGACGAATAACGAACCGTTCGAAGTGACACTTTAGGGTGCAATGCCAGACTTAGTAGAGAAGAAACAACGAACGGCGCTTTAGTTCCTTGTACTATTACGAGTACCGCCTTATATTTATGAGAATAATTTCTGGTTTGACCGATCGGAAATTATGAAAGAAAGTGAGAGAGAGAGAGAGAGAGAGAGAGAGAGAGAGAGAAACTCAAGAAAACGAGAAATGAAACAACGATGTTACCGGCCTGGCAAACTTCTGACTGATCAGCCATGGTCTTCCGCTTGTTATGTATGTGTTTTCTATTGATATACATATTTTAAAATAAATATCAATATCTATATATTATATCAAGTATATTAAATACGTCACTACTATGATGTTTTCTTCGCCCGCTTAGTGTGAACATTCTTTGAGCAGCTATATTGGATGTTAAATGTAAGGTTGCTATCTCATGGACTGATATTTTCCGCGTAACTAATTAGAGACCGTTCCGCGTTTTTGTTACATACGTATAAATCGCATAAAGTTATAGCATATTACGTCTTTTTCTATAAATCTTATACAGAGTGTTCTATAAATTTTATACAGAGTTTCGGATTCTCCTCCGCATTTTTTGTGAGAACGTAGAATGGATTGAAGTGAACATAAAAGTCCTATACCGTTTTGCGATATTTGCAGTAATAACCAAGAAATTAATTCTGAAAAATTAATGAAAATGACAAAGGTGAATGTGTGACAGAGGAAGGAGCGTTCGAGCCACAGTAATATAACGCGCGAATGTTGGCGCGCTGCGATTGAAAGAATAACGTGCCACTGCCTGTGCTTATATAACTGTGCTCTTATGTGTCACCTTGGCGCGGTGCGGCGAGACATCTATATATATATATATATGTGTGTGTTTACATGCAATTTTTTTATTTGTATTTATTGCATCGGTGTACATCGATTCATATATTTTCTCGGAAAATAACATCTCATCTTTGACTATGTTCAATCAACATTTATTATGCAGGGAGAGTATCTGTAAGTATAATTATTTATTTTAATTAAAAATTGGCCGCGTTACTCTTGTATCGTTACTTTTTTAAGGTTGTTCTAAATTAGTTGCAAGCCGATCGCAAGCAGACGCAATTTTTGTTGCGACAGCCAATCAGAAGCGTCAATAGCACCACTGACTTCTCTTCTACTACACAACTTTGTTAAAGACATGGTATGTTGAGTATATTTTTCAACATGTAATAGTTGAATGTATATTACAAAGTATATAAAGAAGAATTAAGAATGAGATTATTTTTGATCATTAAAAACTAACTGGATTTAAATATTCAAATCAGTTAGTATTAAAATTTATAAAATATTATTAACAAATACAGATTTAAATAGTTATGTTATCAGATATATATTACATATTAAATTTTATAGTATTTTCTTTTTATATTTTTGTGTAGTAAATTCTTCACACAGTCCTTGCATTACTTTTTGCAGTTATTATTTCTAATACTTCATTTAGTCAATCATAGTTTGGTCTTCAATTATCACAAATTCTTAAATAGCAATTTTAAAACTAAATACAACACCTACTTGTATAGACCTACTTGTATAACACAAAAATATATTTTAATTTCTAACAGTTCAATATTCTAAATGTTATTGCAGATAAAATTTAATATTTTGACAATTACACTTGCCCCGGAGAAATTTTCGTCTACTGTTAATAAATTTCGAAAACTTGCTTAGCCTTCTGGAGGACCGGCTATTTTTTTATCGACTTTTTTATTTTACGAGCTAGAACTTTTTTGTCAATGTCATTGAATTGAATGAAGAAAAAGCTGATACCGCCGTCGCGCCGATATATCAGCTTCCGGTCCTCCAAAGGTTAAACTGTGTATAAAAAGACAAACATTTTTCTAATACATGAATTCATAAATCTATCTTTATGTAATTCTTAATATTATGATTATAAACTGTTATTAACAAATATTTCTTTATATAATAGAAGATGATAAGATTAGATGATAGAAGATGATAACCGTTGGCGAAATTAAGTCATGCAGATGCAACGGCAACTATCAATGTCAAAAAAGGGCGATAATATTCGATTAAGCATTATAAAAAAACATGTTCATATATTTTTAATTATTACATAATTAAAAGTTCATTAAATGAATACATAAATTTGTATATGCTTTGATATATCCCATCTTCTGCAAATACTTACATACACATCAATGTATAATTTATATAATTTAGAAGAAACATTATCTAATATAATCCTAGTAAACTCTTTTTACAAAATCGATCTTTTTTTAAATCGATCGTTCAACATATTTTAGAAAATTGAAATTCAAAGAAAACTCCGTTTTTCATTTATAAATATGAAATAACATTTAAGCTGTCTTGCTTTTCGCAGAGAATCTAGTTGCTATGGAATAAGCATATGGAAAATTATGTACAATTATGTACAGTATCCCCAAGTACAAAATTATGCCGATCGTAAGAAAGAGATCAAACACAGCAGGCTTTACACTGCAATAAAATAAAAATAATTATGCATATAATTGAAGAGCTTATTTGTATAAAAATATTATTCATTATATATTACAAACATATATATATATACATATATATATATATATATATATGTGTGTGTGTGTGTGTGTATGTATATATAAATATATTTTTTACCTATATACATTCAAAGTTGCTTTTGCAATATTGTAGAATACAAATTCTGGATCTCGTTTATCAGGAGTGTGCAAAGTAATCTTAATATCTCCCAAATATCTTGCCATAGCTTCTTTTAAAGTAGTGACTAGTAAATTATGTTTATCTGCTAGTAGAGATGCTGCTCGTGGTTGAGAAGCAAAATAATTGAACCATAAGGATAACGATTCCTTTGAAACATCCTATAACATGAGATTTTAACATGAGATATCTCTATATAAATACATGTATTATTACATAAATATTACTCGCCTTATATTTATTAAACATTTATAATTATTAAACCTAAAGAAATCTAAAATAAATATATATGATACAAGTTAAAAAAAAAATATAAGGATATTAAAAAATAATCTCTAATATACTTTAATATATACTTTTTTGAAAATTTCAGATAGCCATGGTATGTAGGTAGAGCAGGTCAAACTGAATAGAAAAATCATGCCATTTTATAAATTCCATAATGGTTATTTAGGAACTGGTTAAACTGTATATGCGAATGAGTACGTAAAAAATAGTAGGACGAATTTTGTAGGTACAGTCTTAGATAGCTACTAAGATAGCTCCAATCTGTTAACGATTTAGCAACAAGTGTTAGATATAGAAATATGTAATTTAGTATCACGCGTCGCCTATTGTTGTCGAGTAATTGTCAACAGATTCAAGCCATCTTGGGTGAGACATATATGCACACATACACTACGAATTTAGTAATAAACATACCAAGGAATCAGCGAATATTTGACTGGAACTCAAGTTATATATATGGCGCGCTAATGCTTCAGAGACAACTTGAGTATGTTTGTACAACTTATCTATTTGTCCATCTCTAGTGACATCTAATATAGTAGTTCTAGATGGATCTTCGTGACTTTTTAATGTAGATAGAGTCGCAGCTGGCAATCTTCGAATACTATATCTCTCATGTTCCCAAGCTAATATTTCTTCTGCAAGATTTATCTTCTTATGCACGCCTTCAACATTGACAGCATATGACTGTGACACAGCTTTAAGTTCTTTGTAAAACAAACCACCGGATGAATTTTCTTTAGGCGGTTTCGACACATGTATATATAAATTATCACTTGCAGAAACTGTGTCAAGGCATATTACGTAAGCCGCATCCTACATTTCAAATAAATATAATTTTATATTCAAATATTTACATTGTATTATATGAAAAATAAGGATTTACAGAATTAAGATAAGACTTTTAGTTTCTTATTATGATGACAAACATTATGTAAGAAATAAAATATTACAATTTTTTTTCTTATGTTGTGAAAATAAGTTAGCATTCCTACATGTTGAAATCATAAATCAAAGTAACTCAGTGTTCCTACATGCCTGTATGATAGATCCTTCAAGACTGTCCAATTGATCCTCCAACCATTTCTTACTACCCTGATAATTTAATTTACCAGCTCCAGTTACAATAAAAACAAGATTATATTGTGGCCTTGATCGACCAATAGAATATAAAGCAGAGAACAATCTTGCTATTTCTAGGAGCATGGATATACCAGAAGCATTACTGTCTGCACCAAATGACAATTCCTACAATGACAATAAAATGTACCACATCTTATTTAACATAATATATACATGATTGATTTTTATAATTGTTAAGTATTTTAAATAGTATTCGATAAGACTTACAGGTGCTATACCAGCACTATCATAATGTGTCACTATTGCTATTGTAGGTAACTTTTCTTCAGCACCAGTACCAGTTAATTTACCATGCAGAGTGGCAACTTTAACATCTGTTTTAGGAAGTGCTTGTCCAGATGCTACTACTACCTGATAACCACTAGCAGAAATTGAATTATACATGGCTTCTGCTGCTGAACCAGCTTTTTCATCAGTAATAAAGCCATCTGCGATATCACTTAGGATTGTTTGAAGATCTGGATGCCACAATACAAAATATACTGGTATCATTATTTCAGAACTGTACATCATAGACACTTCCAAATTCATAATGTGCTAAAATGAAAATAAGACAGCTAATAAGTGTATCTTGTAATATATTAATTATATTATTAATTAATAGATTATTTATTTATAGATTATAACTATTAACTTTAAGATTCACCTGCTTTTGTTCCACTGTTAGCTCATTCAATCTTTCAGGTAAAACAATTACCAATGCACCAGCTTTACTTTTAATAGACTGGAAGAAAGATGGAGTGATATCTAGAGCTTTCGCAACTACGCAATGCCTGGAAGTACTCCATCCAGTCAATGATCTTGCCTCTAAGGAAATAGGTGCATTACGGCAACCTAAAGTAAATTGTTATTTATATGTGTAACTTCCTGATAACTTTTATATATATGCATACATACATATGTGTATATACATAATTAAATGTATATATAATTTAAAAAAGCCAAATCTTTTTAAATATTTATATAACATACAGATATAAATATTATTATACATAATTAAATCAAATTTATACTTTCTTAAAAAAAATATATATATATATTAGAAAAAAGATATATATTGCAAGAAATACTGGTAGATATTATAAGTTAGTAATGTAAAATTTAATTATATCACAAAATATATTTTAAAAAAGATTTACTAAAAATCTTAGAAAAAATATTAAATATGATGTTATACAACTTTTATGTATACAATTTTTATGCATAATGTATTCTTTGTGTATAAATTATGGAAATATAATCTAAGAATTATAGAAATACATATAATCTAATAAAAAGTTTTTACTATACTAAAAAAAATAATTTATATTTTTTATAAAATTGTTTAAAATACTTATAACCAAATTTTGGCAAATATATAAAAGAGCATATTAATTTTTCGAAATTTATTTTTATATAGGAATAAAAATATAGTAAAATATAAATAAAAAATGAATAAAAATAATTATAGGAAAAAATACAATTTGTTAAGATATATCCTTGCAAATTTGTAAATAGTTTGATCAAAAATAAAAAATCGTTATATATATGTCTTATAAAATTATTATAAATGAAAATAGCATATTTTACCATGCGGAATCCCATGCAAATCATATTGGTGCATACGATATACGGGAAACTCGTGGGAGGCAGTCACAGGATTGACCGGCGAAATAATGATGAAGATTGGCAAAAATATTAATAAATAGTATGGTAAATATCCTCGACAAAGTTCAGCAAAACTATCACAATCCATTGACCACATGTCTCTATAAAAAAAATAGATTTATTGCCCAGGGAAAAATGAAATGATTGTACAATCTCTTACTGGGTCTACACACAAATTTCTATAATAATCAGAGAGAAACTTAAGAGAGACTATAGTATATAGAGTATTACGTTGGGATACTTTTCCGATGCGCCCTCTGAAGAAGTAGATGTTAAATTCATTTTCGAGTAGTATTTATAGGCCGGTATTCATGGTCGGATCTTGTGGCTCCTGCACACAGGACGCGGTAATGCTTGCCGCGCAGCAAAAGTTCGCGCGACAGCCAATCAATATGCTGCTTTCCGTAATAACCTTCTAGCTCTTACGGAAAAACAACATATTAATTGGCTGTCGCGCGAACTTCCGCCTCGCGGTAAGCATTACCGCGTCCTGTGTGCAGGAGCCATTAAGGTGCTTTTACATAAGAGCGTCGAGCGTTGAGCGTCAAGTGTTGAGCACATGCATAGTAATATATAAGCTACATTCGGAAACGTCACTCGAGTACTCTCCCTCTCTTTTTATCTCACTCATGTATTTCGCTCACTCCAACGACTATCGTCTAGTAGTGTGCACACAGTGTGTGTTTCCGAACGCAGCCATAAGGTGCGTTCGCTTTGAACGCTTACGCGCTTTAAGCGCTTATAAATATCGCTCACGTCGTTTACTTTGGCGCTATAAGCGCTTAGAAACTGCATATTGACATCATGCGTGACGTCATAACTCGCGCTTACATTCACTTCTTCTATCGAGGTAGGACAGTAAAAGCGTGAGCACTTATAAGAGCTTATTTTCCAAAGAGAACGATAAGTTCCGTAACAGTTCTGTGCCATGTGAAACCTACCTATAAAACAACAGAACGGAATAAAAACGGAATTACTCTGATTGGCTGACCCCCATTATATCTCTTTTCCGTAACTGTTGCATTACGCTATTTCTATCTTCATCTGAACGCATCCTTATGGCTCTCGCAGCCAGCGCGATTTGCGACGCGACACGCGATATGCGATGTGCGATATCCAATGAGCGTACAGTTTTTCCGGAATACTAATACGCTCATTGGATACCGTTCGTCGCATATCGCGTCGCGCATCGCACTGGTCTGCGAGAGCCATTAGGCGGAAATTCTTAGCGGAACGAAACGCGCGCACCAATCACAGTTACTCCATTCTTTTCGTGAATAGAATGGAGTAAGGGCCATGGCATACAGAAAAATTTAAGCAGTAAGACGTAAGCAATAAGCAAATTGACCAATCACAGTCGTTGATTCTTTTTACGGTCCAAGAATCAACGACTGTGATTGGCTTACTGCTTACGTCTTACTGTTTAAGTTTTTCTATGTGCCACCAGCTTAAGGGCCGCGACACACAGAAAAACTTAAGCAGTAAGACGTAAGCAGTAAACAAATTGACCAATCACAGTCGTTGATTCTTGGACCGTGAGAAGAATCAATGACTGTGATTGGTCAATTTGTTTACTGCTTACGTTTTACTGCTTAAGTTTTTACACAGAAAAACTTAAGCAGTAAGACGTAAGCAGTAAGCAAATTGACCAATCACAGTCGTTGATTCTTCTTATGGTCCAAGAATCAACGATTGTGATTGGCTGATTCGCTTACTGCTTACGTCTTACTGCTTAAGTTTTTCTATGTGCCACCAGTTTAATTGTGATTGGTGCGCGCGTTCCATTCCTCTAAGAATTTTCGCCTAATGGGATACCGGCCTCAATACAGGAACTCTACATCGTTCAGTAAAGTGGCGGCTTGTAGCGGAGACTTTGGAACTAATTTGCAACGTCACACCCAGAATAATGGGTCTAATGTTTTCCTAGGTCTGGAAGTTGATTGTATATCTGAAAACGGAGTGAAAATGACAAAAGTGAGCAAATTTACTAGAATATTTGTAACTTCATTGTTCAATGCCTAGTGAATTTGCTCACTTTTGTAATTTTCACTTCGTTTCGAGATACACAATCGACTTCCTGTAGGCCTATTCTGTAATTTTTAACGTCGTTGCACAGTTTAACTATATATAGGCTGCGTTCCGAAATGCACTGTCAGTACTAAAAATCTATAGTTCATGTTACCTAAATTATAGAATTTCAGTACTGGCAGTGCATTTTTGAATGTAGCTACAGTTACAACAGTAAAGGCAGAACCTTTAACGTTTGTGTTACCTGATTATGTGACAATCTGCCATGTTGTGGATAGTACGAAAGCGCGTTATTTAAAAATATGAAATAAAAGAAAAATAGTTTAAAAATATATAGTATTTTAACACAAAAGCACCAATTACATTATATCTATTCAATAATATTGCATTCAGAAATATAAATGTTTTATAACATTAAGTTATATAGAATTTATATTATTGTATGCGAAATTATAACATTGTGTAAAGCCAGCGGCATACGATGCTTGTTTTCATGCTGGATTGCTTGCTGGATGGAAATACTCTGTTCTGATTAATGCATTTCTAAAGACGGACCAATCAGAATAGAGTATTTCCATCCAGCAAGCAATCCAGCATGAAAACAAGCATCGTGTGCCGCTGGCTTAACTTATGCTCTTATGTTGATTAGTAAAATACCCAGTACTTTAATGTTATAATATTTAATATTTTACAATTAATATTTACAATTTTAAAATAATTTTTAAAACTACTTTAACGCATTTATTTTCATTGTGTTAACAAGGTATATTGAAATCGTGCATAATGCGTCATTCCTACATAGCTGTGATAATTGTTTTTACGATTTGACAAATTATATTTCATTTTAATAAGCAAAGTATTGAAATAAAATTATTTTCTAAATTATATTTATTTTGGCTTAATGCTATTCCGCTGCATGGGTTTGCATCCTTAGAGTGAAATTACATGCAGAATAAAGCCCGTATCAGACTAAGGATTAAGATTGAGATTGAATTGAAAATTGGCCAACAAAGCAAAATTCACCAAACTTGAGCTTAGTGAATTTTGCTCTGATTGGCTAAATTTCAATTCAATCTCAATTTTAATCTATAGTCTGAAACGGGCTTAAAGTCCAATTCCACAACCTCTAATTAACTGACCGGTTATTTTATTGGACTTGACCATCGCATTTAGCGTTAAGAAGAGTTAATCAGAGTTAATCAGAATAAACCAATCACTGTTGAGACTTAACCGGTAGTTAAAGTTAAACGGAGGTTGTGGAACTGGGCCTAAAAGAGCTGCGGAATAGAGAGTGAGTCATAGAAGCAATCAATCAGCGCTATGCTGCTTTTTGCTGATTGGTTGCCACTATGCGTTGATTGGTTGCTTCTATCACGCACTCTCTATTCCACAGCTCTTTTATACTGGATATAATTTCACCCTTATAACTCCTATCCACAAGACGCGAAATCGCTTGTGCGACAAGAACTGACGCAATATCAATAAACTTCTAGCTTTTATGGAAAAATGATACGTTGATTGGCTGCCGCGTCGCTTCTTGCCGCGCAGCAAGCGCTGCCGTGTCTTGTACACAGGAAATTTCTTACTTACTCAATTAGTGCTCGACCGATATTGAATATTATCCACGAGTTAGTAACGGGAGCGGTTCAAGGGCTCGATTCTTGACGATATGCGAATGAGATACGCATGCGAAAATGTATACTTCATGTCACGTATACTGTAGATTTTCGCATGCCGCATCTCATTCGCACACCGTCAAAAATCAGGCCCCAGTTGCCCATAGTTCATTTTCCCACCCCAATCACAATCACATGTGATCTAGAGATTTTCTAGGGTCGGCCAATTGATGTAGCCTGTGGGTAATTGAACCGTGGGCAATTGATATACACCCGTTGGCAACTCTGATGTCGAACATGAACCGCGACGCGGCAGAAATAACGTACTTTATCAATCGTTTCGCGATTTTTACGATTTTGGTTCGTTAAATGTGAGTTTCGTGTCCGAATCATCACCAAGTGTGCCAAAAGAAAGTCTCGCATATTCGTCGTAATGAAATATCATCAAATATATGCCTGCAATGAACATGTCGCAAAACAACAGCGAGGATTCCGAGAAAAGTGTCTTTGTCGTACCTGTATATCTCAATATTCGGGGTGCCACAATGGAGCAGTAGGGAGCCCAAGTGGTAATGTCAGTGTCAGGATGGTTAGTGTCAGCTGGTCGATCATGAATCTTTTCTTTTAGCGTAAACTCGTGAAATGTAGAAAATTTTCTAATATAAAAACATAGAAATGTTCACTTTTCGTGAGTTCATGAGTTCATGTTGAGGGAAAGATTTATGATTGATAAATTTAATTGCAATGTTAACACGTTCGCTGCCAATTACGAGTATACTAATAGCACAGATATCCAGGGGGATGTCCAGAGTACATTCTAAGAATGCCTTGAAGACGTTTCTATTATCTCAGAACATTTCTGGGACGTCCCCAAGAGATCTTGTGCTGTATGGGCTTGTAGTTGGTATATGAACCTCACAAACCAACTATGAATATACTTGAATGTCAATTATCGATTACAGTACAAGTATATTTCTATTTGGCTTTGTGTGAAGCTCATATACACCAACTATGTACCAACTACGTAGTTGGCAGCAAACATGTTAATAACAGTATTCTACATGTATGATTGCCCAGATAGCACAGAGAATTAAAAAAGAATTCAGTTGTATGTCACCAGTTCTAAATTCACTTTTAGATGCAAAAAGAATTCTTTTCACTGAACTAAATTCTGAAGAATTCTTTTTGCATCTGAAAATAAACTCAAAATTGGTAATATATGCCTGAATTCTTTTTTATCTGGGTATAAAAAAGTCTTGTCACTGATGTGTTGATTGTGTATATCTGGCGGATTGCCAATTCTGTAATTCTGTTCTGTTTTAATTTTTGTAGCTTATAAGTCGACAATGTGTAATGCTACTTTTATTCTAAATAAGTCTTTTGTTACAAATATTTTGATTGCTTACATATTTGGTGAATAGTCAGTTCTGCAATGGTCTGTCATAATTTTCGGAACTTATATCTCGACAACATAGTTGTGCAAAAAACATATATCAAGCCTTGCAATGTGTTTTATTCAGTATATATTTCTTGATCATCTATATAATCACTATTACGTGAACAATGTTGAGAGTTGTTCTGAGATAACGGTAACGATACTTAGCAAGATAACGAACATCGCGTATAATATATAAATTTTTCCTAATTTTATCCTTCTCGTACATATTGCAAATGTACATAACGATGTCTAAAATCATTCTCGACTATATTTTATATCAATTTTTAATGAATTGACTGTATTGATATCAGAAGAGTACTGCGTTCGAGCCGACAATGGCCATAGACGACAACAATTCTCATGTAATAAGAATCTCAAACTCGTTATATTTTTCTTAGCGACGGAAAGGCCCATTGAAATGTTCATATGTCTAATGGCCTATATGTTTAACTGTCTGCTTGGTGCCAATTAGAAATGTCGTGACAGGACTTGGCTAAGTAACCCGGTGCTTTTATGAGTTTCCAATACAAGCCGCCACTATTCCTATCGATACATTGAGCTACGATTCAACAGCGGCTCAAATAAACTTTTATTTTTTAATAGTAACATTGAACAACTAAGATTTTTTTTAATTCCTGGAATACCGCTACGGGCAGTCATCCTTCAATTTTTTTTTAATCAAATCTTTATTTCCAATCAATATTTTATTAATATCTTAATATCGGGTTTATCTCTATATATAGAGAGAATCGGATCGCATTAATTGAGCCTAAGGTGTATGCAATTACTGTAGCTAAGAGAATAAAACTTGCAAACTAAAGACTTGCAAGCACAAGGTTACATAACTAATTATAAAATAAAACACAAAGAATCATGCGATCGAAACTGAAGAGTAAATTCTCTTTTTCAGACGAATTTTCTATGCGAAGCGAGGGAAGCGTCTCGTCGAATTACTACATCTGTAGTAGTTCGACCACGACGATATGTACATCGATAGTGACTCCACAGTGTGAGTAAAAAGAAACGCATTTTTATTACAACATTATAAAATTTACATTACACAGTTTATATACGGTAAAATATTCATAAAATCAGAATGCAGTTCCGAGGTGACGCGTCACGTGGGCGCCCACGAAAAATACATCAATGCGAAATACATCTAGTACAAAATAAATACATCTATATATATATATATATATGTATGTATGTGTATATATATATATATATATATATATATATATATATATATATACATATATACATATATATAGTCCGGTACATTTTTGCATCGTTTTTTATGCTACAACTAGGGGGATAGGTGTTTAACGTTATTACGGATATACTACGTTGTGGTCGCGGTGCGTTTAGTTCTCTACTCACGACTCAGCTACTCTCGACTAGTTAAAACACAATACATCGATCTCTGGCCTCTACATTGCTACATTGTCGTGTTAATCGAGTCTGAATATTTGGAATCAGTTGGTTAGACAATGCCGTTTACGTATTGGTATTGTTGTTACGAGAGAGAGAGTTATGGACACTTATTACAACACGACACCGACAAAACTTCGGGCTTTGGTCGCCCTTTTTACACGGATTACAACAGATTAATATTGTGACTTTTGCGCGTATAAACGCGAGCCGAGTATATAGCCTATTTTTCCTTTCTCCGTCCTTTTTCCTTTTTCTTTCGTGTAAGATTATGAACGATTTTGTGTACGTCCAGACGATCGAGATCGTCGCGATCGGTCGCTATGCTCGTGGAAAAAAGGCGGGTATAATCTACGTAGGTCCATAGTTGTTATGTTATTGTGAGCTCGTGTGGTCCTCAGAGTTTCGAATAAGATGCTTCTCGATGACTCAGTACAACGATCGTTAATAAGATGTGCATCGTCCGACGACGTTACTCTCTCGACGGCGTGCTCGAGGATAATGCTACGCGATACGCTTCACGTGGCTAGATTTGTTCTACATCGCATTTCGCGAAGGTACATACGTGTGTAGGAAGAAATTACGATTGCCTCGGCGATAGGCAATAAGGCCGAAACAGCGATGCAACCGGAGAAACAGTCGCGGCGTGAATCCGCGTGCCCTCTACGGAAAACTCGTTCTGCGACCGTAGCAACAACCGTAGGATTGAACAGCGGAATGCAATCAAATGCACTGAAGTAAAGCGCAGAATCTGATCGTGCTGTAATCATTTCTCCTTATTTCAATACATCTGATTCGCTGCGTTCCCCGAGACAAACCCGTCGGGACGAGCTTCTGTCAAACTGCTTGTCCGCTCGGATCTCTCAGACCTCAACGGAATGACAGAGCGAATATATGTTTCGAAGAAAACTCGTTCTGACCAATCGGCAGGAAAATCAATCAAGCCCGGAGTCAACCGAGCGCGTGGAAATAAGCCACGGAATTTGGTTTTGTGGCACGTGGAGTAAGTAGATCAGTCGATAATCGTTCATCGGCGAATGACCGCTGAATCTATGATTTATGATCTCTTTGATCGTTTAAAATAATGCAATTATATTTATTTGACTACGCACAAGCGGGTCGCTGTTATGTTTTAATTATTGCACGATTGCAGATTAAATCGAGTGTTCATAATAATCGTTGATATCAATTGAAATTACCACGAGTTTGATTCGTTTAATAACATGTTGCAGCGCATAGTTATTAAAAATTACTATTTAATGTCCAAACAATAACGAGTTGAACAAACGTAGAGAACCTAGACAATACAGGACAATATTCGATGAATATTCTGTAAATATTTTTTATATTTGGATATAGAGAATATTTATTATATTTATATATAAAGATTTTTTGTGCATTCTGTGTGAATGTACACTGTAAGAAAAAAATATCTAAGAAATAAGGAATATTTATTCCTAATGAGTACTAAAACAATATATTCACTAATATACATATATTTTTACATTGAGAAAAAGACTTCTTTCAATGAGGAAATATATATATTTTTCTAAAACATTATTGACTTTTTACAGAAGAAATTATTTATTATATTCAATCAAGAGAATTTTAGATTAAAGTAAATATTTTATTGTATATTTATGTCGACTATGTATATGTAAATATTTTTTATTCTGTATACAGATATTTTTTTTCACAGTGTACTGAGAAAGTATTGTTATATATTCACAGAATATTCGATTATATATATGTCCATGGAATAATTTATAAAATGTGGGTTGCTCACGGATTTTGCTTTTACAATCACAGAAGAACAATTTGAGTGTTACATTTCGCGGATACGTTTTATTACTGAGCTTCAATAAATGCATGTTGCTATTTAAAACATTTGAAAACTTTTCTATCACAGGGCGTTCTGCATTGCACATACGTAGCAAATAAATTTTACGAATGTTCCATAGAAGGAAATATTTTTCTCTATTATAAATATACGAATTGTTAAATATATTAAATTACTAAATATACGAATCTCTGACTGCAAAATTGCGTGTATATTCATATAACATCCAATTCGAATATTCTGAATGAATGAAAAACAATGATATTTTGCAAGAATATTCGTAGAATATTTTGCGCTGTCTGAAAAACATGATGACCGAGACGTGGCTTTTGCACGCGAAATTGCGAACAGACTTATACACGTAAAGTGATGGCTGGCATATAGCGAGAAGTAATATTCCCATCTAGCAAGGAAATGCCGAATTATCGCAGAGTTCCTCGGTACGTTCACATTAGCACGCGCGGCACTTATTTCAACGCGCCCGAGTTGTAACGATGGCCCACATACGAGCACGCATCCGAGCGTGGTGTTTGCCGAGACACGTATCCACCGCGGTCATGTCCCAAGGGGTATAATCATATCGAGTGCGTGTTCTGGCGGTAACTCGTTCTAACGAATTCGCACGAAAACGTCAGTATTAATGAAATGCGTCCGGATGATTATAGTACGGGGGCCTAATCACACAGCGCGTTTGCCATAATCGCCCTCCACTTACTCCGATGTATATGATTATTTCCAACGCTCTCTCGGTATAAATTTGTCAGAATGAGGTTTCGTCGGGACACGCATCTCCGCCATGACGGGGAACTCGTCTCGACCGGCCCGTAGATACGAATACATCAGAATTAGTCGGATGTTTCGAGTGAGCCGCGAGACGCTCGGAGAAGAATGCGAAGCGACACAATAATACACACATCGAAATATCTGTTTCATCCGGCGATGTGACTGCCGCTGCACGCAATTATGCCGGGGGAATGCGCTGGGAATGTTTCGCCGACCTGTTAGCTTAGACATCTATCTCGCCGTCTAACACTACATTACGTCTACGCTCTATCGTATCTAATACGCTACTTGGCTACACGCACGCGAGATGTGCGCGAACGTGCGAAGCGCGCGCGCTTCATTCGACAAGCCGTGGACACGCGATTCTACACATTCTAAGCACTATTCGGGTACTTGCCCGATAGCGGTATTCCACGCCGTACAATATTTTACGCCGTAAAATAAGCGCTACTCGTCAATACCTTAATCGTCAAGCGTTAACGGCAACGGCAAATCGACCGTATTATCTGATCACGCTCGAGGTGTAGACGAGCGTGACATCATTTCACCGCCACGCGTTTATCACGCGAGCGACGCTTCTCGATAATTAACACTACAGACGAAATGTCATTAGCACATCACAGAATGTCGCGATTGATGTCGAATCGTCGCTCGTTATCGATCGAGGTCTCTCCCGTTTGTTATATAAAGGGAATAAAATCACAGTTATATGCGCGAGTAACTATCGATCGCGAACGAAGCATTCTTCGACGCACGTGGATGAGAATGTAAATAAGTTATTATTCTCAATCGTGCCGCGAGATAATCGTTCAATTTTCCTTGCAACGGAACGACAGATCTCCGCGGGAATGCAAAACTTGCGCGGGGAGAGAATATTATCATTTTCTTTCATACATAAATCCTTTTCAATTTTACTGTGCTTCTCTCTAGTAGTGCAGTAATAGAATGTCAGTAAGGTCTGCCTTGCTAAGCAATGTTTCGCTGAAAGCACACACGGAGAAAACAATTTGATTGTATTTATATAAAGTTTGGTTATGATGAACGAATGGACACACTTTGATTGAAGGGAACGGGATTTCTCGTTCTTACAGCCAAATTTTGATCATATACACTGAGAAAAAAGAATTATGTAAGAAAATAAGAAATATTTGTTCAACGTGTACTACTAACATATTTATTTGCACTAATGTATATGCATTGAAAACAAATTTCTTTTAAATAAGAAAATGTATATAGTCTCTTAGTTGTTTTCTTATGAAAGCGATTGTTTATCTTATTAGGAAACAAGGTATTTAGATTTAAGCAAATATGTTATTAGTACTCATCGAATAAATATATTTTATTTTTCAGATATTTTTTTTCAGTGTAAAAATCAGAAATTCTATATGTCCTACAATCAAAACGCGCTGGTTTGTTTATTGAAACCAAACGTCACGTTAGTACAACCAAATGTTGTACTAACCTCCGTGTAGCAAATTTCGTTAGAGACACAGCAAATGTTTTAAGTTTGTATTAGTTGTATTGTCACGTGGAACTTGTCTCATACTTAGAATTTTTGTTGAAAATTGGGGTCTAATTTTTCAGTCGAATCATATGATATATGCGTTGTATCTGCAACCACGATTCAGCTGAGGAAACCTTCATCTGACTCTGGGCTCACATCTAAATATCTCAAGTTTCCAGAGAGGAATTTCAAGTAACGACTATTAATACAATCCTTGATAGCACATTTCAGTTCGTAAAATATCATTAGTATATATCAAGTGAAAATATAGCTAATTATTGCAAAATTTCTGTTCCTTGATTAAAAAATAGTACAGTAATCTTGGTAAAATTCTCTCCGTGCGTGATTGACGTTTTATCAAATCATAGTCGTCACACTTTTGTAGCAATTATATCATTACATAATTAATATATCGTATACATATATATATATATATGTATATATATATATATATATATATATACACGTATGTAACAATATCAAGTATACAATAGCAAACAAAAATACACGCTATACATTTCTGGTAGAAAAAGCTATTCCGTGGACGGACACCGCATAAAAGCTAGAATAGTTAGCGCTTATTTCGACGTGGCGTGCGAGCATTCGAAGAAAGCGAGGGAATTTACGCATCTCGCTCGCGGTGAATCGTACAAGATGATAGATAACGAAGCAGGTCTTGATTAGGGGAAATTTTACAAGACGCGATCGTATGCAATGCTCACGGCATCGCGGGGCGGATTGTATATGGAGGAGCATGTAGTGCCTGTGTCGATCTTCCTATTCGCCCGCATACCCGACATTCATATCTCGTCAATATTCTCCTACGCATATCAATAAATACATTCAGAAACGCATAGCTACGTATCGCGCGCGCGTTTTCGCCTACACACATGCACGCACCACACATGTACATACACACACACGCGCGCGCGCGCACACACATTCACATACATACACACACACACACAGCGGCGAATAGACACATATACGCACAATTCAGGGATACAGCGTACGTGTATATAGACAGGATATTTACTTAACTTAGGTGCTTACTCGCGAGTTAGCGCTAAGGCAAGTACGCGAAGCAGACGTTCAAGCAAAGCCATTTAACTACGAATTTCCCCTATCTCGAACTTGCAAATTTGTTACGGCATTGTACACCGATGGAGAAATGCTCGATCGAACGCGCGAGTCTCGCGCGCGCACGCGCGCACCCCGAGATCGTGAAACGACGAGGACGCGCGAGACGGTGTACACGCGATCTTCGGATACACGTTCCCGTTGCGGGCTGTCCCGGATATGAACGAAGTGGACAATAAAAAACGAGTACAGTCGGGAAAAGTAGTCACGAGAAGCTAGTTCCTGGTCCCATTTCTCAAACACTATCGCCAGCGGCATTCGCCATCCCCCCTCTCTTTCTCTCTCTCTTTCGGCGTTTCTCGAAAACCCGATTTTGACGGCAAGGAACTTTTGACAAATTCTCCCGCCGTGCCGAATGTTTCTCCCTTCCCTCCTCTCCCCCTCCACTTCGCATATTTGATCAACGCGCGACCACTCGCCGGATTGTTTTATCAAAGTTCCCGTCGCGAAAGACGCTTAAATTTCAATTTCAAATTTTGCACACAACGTCCGCGAATCGCTGGTAGCCGAACTTAGCACTTTGTAAGACGATTATCTTAGAATATCAAAACCGTTTCCATCAGATCCGACAAGACGTCGCTTTCTACGTTTAATTTCGTTTACGGGGACACGCGCCGCGGGAGCATTATCTCGCATAATCGAATTGGCTGAGCTAAATTTCGGGTGATGTGTGCAAAATTTTACGATACTTCACGCGCATACTCGCATACCGTACCGTAATTCCGGCCGAACAATCATACCTAAAAGTGTGATCACAGATTGACAGAAGGCGTGTAAAATACGACATTATAGATACACACAGTCACGAGACACGCTGTGTTGCGGTAATTATCAATTAATAAATACAGTCGTAAGACGCGCGCGAGTTTATGTACAATGAATAACACGTGTGCGCAATTATATTTGTATAAATCTCGAAACGCAGATGGCGAAACTAGAGAATTTTCTGCGAGGAAGAACGAGATATTTGATTTTGTTCGTGTGCACGGAGAGAATATTATAGTTTTTTTTTTCGTTTTCCATGTAAACTCTTTTTAACCTAACTATGTTTCGAGTGTGGCAGGAATAAAAACTGTCAGTAAGGTCTATTTTGCTACTGCTAAAAATAAATTTCGCTAGGAACATAGCAAATTTTTTAGCAACATATTTTCTAAAATAAAAATAGTACGTGTGAAAAATGAAAAAATAATTAATTATTATTGAATGTCGATTTATATATTTCCCTTGGTTAAAAAATTATAATTTTTATAATTTTTTCATATAAAAATTCTTTTCAATTCTTTTCAATTTTACTATGTTTCTAGTAGTGCAGGAATAGACTTGAGTCAATGAGACTTATTTTGCCACTCAGTAAATTTGCCACTAGAATCATAACAAATTTTTTAGCAACATATTTAACTTTCTGAAATATAAATGGCACGTGCGAAAAATGAAAGGATAATCAATTCCTTCAAAATGTCAATGTATTTCTCGGTTAAAACACCTCAATTATTATTTTTACAACTTTTTCCCTTGCATAAATTCTTTTCAATTTTACTACATATTTCTGGTAGTGCAGGAATAGACTACTAGCGAGGTCTGTCTTGCTAGGAAACTCAGTAAATTTCGCTAGAAACATAGCAAACTTTTTTAGTAACACATTTTAGTTTCTAAAATATAAATGATACGTATGAAAAGGATAGTAATATAATTACTGCAGAATGTCGATCTATTCCTCGGTTAAAAAGTTCTAATTATAATTTTTACTATAAAATTGTTAAAATTTTTAAAGTTTCTCAAAATTTTTAAAATTCTTAAAAATTCTCGTAGGTATTGCCATAAAATTCTCTCCGTGTTTTAATCTCTCCTGACTTACTTAAATTAATCGCGAGTCTTCATCGTTTTCACACCTCGTGGAATTTTGTTTCGCGATATAGTTTCGCTTCTCCTAGAAACCGCATCTAGTTCCGCCACTACAAAGTGTCTATCCAGTTTGTCGAACTAAGAGTAACGCGTGAGTTACATTGTTGCTTCGGGAACTCGGTGTATCGATACAGCTGATATTGTTTTCTACCGTTGTTATACGTCAGATTATTAAGTAATAATAGAATACTCAAACAGACAGACTTTCATCAGACAGTGAAATTCTTCAAATCAAATTATCACTCGTATATTCAAGTATAAATCTTCAGTTCATTATCATCGAATACGCAAAAATCAAACGGAATGGAATCTAAAATCGAGTCTAAAATCTAAAGAGGAATGCAGTCGTGTAATTTCATATATCCATCGTAATTTGTTAAAATGCATCATACACTGCCCACGTAGAGAAGAACAAATGAACGTCTCGTACTAGACATATATACACATACACGCGCGTACACGTATGCACACACATATACACGGTTACACACTAACAGACTCTCTCTCTAGAGAGAGTTTCGAGTTCTCATTTAGAAATTCTCTCCTTTAATTTTCTCTTTCGCCTCGTTTCTCGCAAAATAACCGCAGTAGAGCTGCACGAAGATGCCACCTCGTTGGTTGGGAGTAACCAGAATCCCTTGTGGATCTCATGCAAATTTCGCGGCCGAATTGCGACACCCTCAAGTCTCTAGTTATTGTAATTGGTATCGTAAATTCCGAAATTGATATCACACATCGCGTATTAAAGCTTACTTTTCCTTCAATCGCTCTTTCTCTCTCTCTCTCTCTCTCTCTCTCTCTCTCTCTCTCACACACTCTCTCTCGATCGAGTTAACGAACGTCGCTAATTAATGTTTTATTCGTCCTCTCGAGAACACGTTTGCGATAAAAATCCGGTCCCAAAGTGTTCGATAAAAATCATGATCGTGATAAAAAGTTTGATTAGTACGGGAGGAGTAGCTCACCGGGCAGGACTACTAGTCGCAGTGGAGAGATTCTCTTTGCCGGAGAAATATTGTTGAACCTAAAGTCCACGCGAGGATCATAAATTTTTAGATAACATTGCTCCGTGTCACGCGAGGCACCTTCCACCACTTTTATATCCTCTGCCCCCCGATATGCGAATAAAAAGACCCGACGCTTATCGTCGTAACGCGATCATCATTATTGTTTGTCGATCAACGGATACACGGCTCCATTACACGTCTCGTTCGAGATGTCGAGCGTGTAATAGCGCATTATCAATTAGATGCTCCACAGAGATTCGCGTGGAAATTTTCAGACACACACACACACACACACACACACACACACATATGAGCGTGTATCACGTGACTACTTTCTATATTATCTTGTTTTTTTTTTCTTATTTTTCTAACAGACACACGACATACGACACCGTCGACATTACATTTTGATTATGATGTTTTTCAGCACAATTACGAATTAGACTGAACTGCATTTGGATATACGGTCATACGGTTAAGAAGGGTACATACATATCTTTTACATACGCTTACTTCGACTTCCGTAAATAGAGTTATCAACTAAACGACGATACGGAAATGCAAGTGAGAGGCGATGTTAGCCGACCACTTTGCATTTCACACAGATACGCGCGATAATGCCACGCGCTTCTTACTGTTAATCGGTAAAGATACGTATATACAATAGAGTAAGTCTCGAAGTGTAAAGCATGACAGAGATATGTGCTCGAGTACACGATTAGCGATAATCGAAGCCGCGATCGTGTGAAGTGCGTTGTACCAAGACACAAAGATGAACTTGCTCCGTTCGATGTGTGCCCGATAAAAAATTATTGGCCGTTCCTTGTGCAATATTAGCGCGCGCGACGTGTGTTGCCTGAAATCCCGTCACGCGTTACAGAGACACCTCTCTTGTTTCGAGAATCCACCAATCAAATGAAATCCGCGTTAACTCAGATAGATCGCGTTAACTCAGCTACTCGGTACATCATCCAGACTCGACTTCGCTCCGAGACGCGAAATTATTCGCGGACGAGAGTAAAAAATGCAAAGTACAAATCGACGACCGCTCAGGGCCGTCGGCGAAAAACGCCGGAATGGATTGCCGAAACAAGTCCGGGGAGTATCGGGCGCAAATCCGATACTCGCGATCGCAGCTGCGCTTGGCGTGTGTGGACGGAGCGAGCGCATTTTCGCGTAGAACGAATACCGGTGTCACTCGAGCGAGTGTCCTTCAGTGAGACGCCACTAAATAAATCGCGATCCCTGAAACAGCGCACCGTCCCGAGGAGCGCGACACGGCGAAGCGAACGCTACGTAACAAATTACCCAGCCGGGCTGAAGAATGGCGTCGTTTTCCAGAATAATTGGCACGACAATATTCACCGACCGATTACACGAAATACGCGAGGAGCTTCGGGACGATCGAATCGCACCAAGACACGAGTGTCCTCGCGTTAATCTCCCGCGTATCCCCCTCGCTTTCCCTCCCCCTCTCTCTCTCTTCCCGCTCGTCGTATCTCGTTCGCGTTTTTCGCGTCGATATGGTATTATCGGACGTGAGTTCTCACGCTTTTCGTTAAATCCAGGTTACACGTGGACGCCTCTCGGTTGTATCTCAAGGTCACGAGGGCAGTAATGAGCACCGCGGCGTACCTGAGTCGAAATTTTGATCCTACTTTCGACCTCAGTATTCCGTTTAACGCCTACCTTAGCTGGTACATTGAAACTTGTATTAACCTCTGTTAATTCTATTTGATCTGCTAACCTTGCCGGGAGATCCTCTTCTGAACTTACAAGTAGCACTTTGTGCGTTTCCTACCATTTTAGAGGCGCTAAATAGGATTTCAGTTCCCATGTGTATTATATATACACAGGGACACAGACGTTAGAAATTCAGACTCAAAGTTGGATTAGAATTTCGACTTGGGTATTCCTCGATACTTTGATGACTGAGGACGATTAGTCGCAGCCAGATATGTCTAGACCCAAAATACGCAATTGGTTACTTCAATCGAGAATCACGCTTCGTGCGATATGTAAATTTATAAAATGAAGTAGCGAGGGGAGGCAACGTGTCACACGGACCTTCACTTTCGGCGCGAACGGCGATATAATCCGTTTGCTGGAAGACGCGTGAGAACGTGCCCGTCAAGACGATGCAATTTTGAAGGAGCGAATGTGCTTACGCGCTTACGTAAGCGTTATGGTGTTGGATTCATTATTTGTCGATCCGTCGCGTTCCTTAGCGAAAGAAATCTTACGGTCGATTTATCTCATATTGATTGCACACCTCTTATATCTCAGAAACGAGATATTATGGAAAAAAGTGTGCCAAACAAAGATCTGGTTCCAAGGGAGAAAGAAGATGACAATATGCACTTGACCACGAAATGACCTTGGAAAGACCTGCCAAGATCAATTTTAATTTTTTGAACGGAATCATATGGTTTTTATAATACATACACACATCAATTCCTCTAGTCATTTTGTACACAAAAGCGTTAAAGTGACGTCATGAAAAAACAAATATTCCGCGAAATATTTTGTATCTTGTACTAAAAAATATCAAAATAAAATGAAAAGTATCTCGGAAAATATTCACTTTTTGATGATTTTATTCCAGTTCCTTTATACACAGAATGATCAGAAGAATTGTTTCGTTAAGGAAGAATTGTTTCGCTAAGAAAGCCACATGAGATTTCACTTAAAAAATTGAAATTGATGTCGACAGCTCAAGTTCATTCTGAGATCAAGTGAATATCACTATCTTTTGTCCCTTTTTATACAATTTTTGCTTGACACACGTTTACTGTATTGTCTTGTTTTTGAGATGCTCGAGGTGTTCAATTAAAATGGAACGGCCTGTACAAGGCGATCCTTAAAATTTACGTATTTTTGCTAATAAAGTCAGCCATTACAGTACTTGGCTCACGCCTTGATCCTCCCTTGATCGAAAGTACCTTTCCTGCAAGCGACCGTGCTCGATTTACATAATAAATGACTGGAAACTGCTTTTCCCTGCCTTTTTTGACAGGATCTCGCTAAATTGCCGAACGTCGAGATCGACACGCGAGCCAAGTACTGAAAGTTTTAACCAATTTTATTGCCATCTTTATCATCGAATCGCCCCTTCTTAGCCGATCCACGCGACTTCCACCTCGTTACCGAGATGTTATTAACTTTGGAGGATGATGAGCGCCGCCAAGTACCTCTTTAAACGTTACGGCATTTTCATCTACCGGCCGACTTGCTGCTGCAGCACAGCCGCCATAATTCGGGATGTGGTGTTCGCGCGCGCGCGCGCGCGACGCTGCTGGCGTCTTCGTTAAGCTTAAATCTCACACACATAGCGAACTTATAGTGCACCGGCGTAAATTACTTCCCGGCGGCGCGGGCGCATATAACTTCGGCCGGCGGCCTCCCCTTCCATCGCGGAATGCCAGTAAGCTCCGTCGAGAAATTTAATCGAGATTGGGAAAACCTTATTTTCCCTCTGGCCCGCGTCTCGCGTCTTGTCTCGCAGCCGGATAAAATGCTGTCGCGAGTGAGACACTCGTCTCCCCTTGCTACAAGATGGTATCTCGCGGAAACCAGAGGGGATTCCCGCTTCTCCGCCGAAAAAGGACGCTTCGCGATAAATGAGAAAATGCACAACATCTGAAAATAAAACGTCAAGTCCGACAATACTGGGGGAAATAGGGTCACGAGTAATCAATTACTTTCTCAATTTATCATCGTGCATAATTGGCGATCGATATGACCTAATTCGATTGGGAGCCGTTTAATTGACAATTGATTTCAACAATTTCGCAATCGCAGACTGACGATTGATTTCAACGAATTCAATTAAAGACTGTTCAATTGACGATTGATATGAGCGCGAGAGGTATTAAAGATTGCTCAATTAATAATTAAATAAATTTAATTAAAAGCCGTTTAATTGAATTTATAGCAGATTTAATTGAAGGTCGCTCAATTGACGATTAATATGAGCAAATTCAATCGATCAAACATTGCTTAGTAACGATTGATATGTGCCCCCTCCCTCCCTCCCTCCCTCAACGTGGGTTCTACTTAGCGCTTTTCGATCATTAGCATCTTCCATGACATCTCCCCCTTTTCCCACGATAATCCCTTCAGGTATGAATATTATGCACAAAACTGTAACAAATTATAACGTTGAGTATTGATTCTTCGATGAAATTGATTGAATTTCGATTAAATTGAAAATCGATCGAACTTGCTCATATCGATTGTCAATTACAGCCTTCACGTAATTCAATTAAACGGCCTTCAATTAAATTCTCTAAATTCAATCGTCAATTAAACGGCTTTTAGTTGAAATATGCTAAATTTAATTTTTAATTGAACGATTTTTTGTTCCCTTTGATCATATCAATTGTCAATTGAACAGTCTTTGATTGAATTCGTGGAAATTAATCGCCAATGAAACATTCTTTGATCGATTTTGTTCGAATCAATTGTCAATTGAAGTCGAATTGAAATATAATCGTTGAAATTAATCATTAAATTGAGAAAAATTTAATTAATTGCAACTCTGACTGGGAATAGCTGGTGAATTCCACGACGCAGTCTCGCTCGCGGAACAGAAGTAGCCTGCCGTTGTCGGGCTACAAAAAAAACTGATCAGCGGACATTTTCGACTCTCTCGTGATCAGGACTGCGATCCAAGCGGTAATTTCGAGACATTTCGCTGACTCGCTTGATACGCGTGATACCGAGAGCTCCGACAGGATCGTGATGCACAAAAATCCGTAGATACCGTTTGGCAAACATTTTCTCTGGACGGCAACCATTCGTATTGGCGTCGGAAGTGCTGGATGCACGCTTTCGGACTCTGTACGTCCCTCTCCCGAACTCGGTGATCCTCGAATTCATCATCAAACGGACAACTTTCTATTAGAGACGACGTTCGCTACGTCACGCGAGACATCCTTAGAGCCGATGTTTTCCCTCGGGTTTATTAATTTGCGGAAGATAATATCGCGCGCGCGGAAGCCATTGTTAACGATCCCGTTGAAGAATAACCCCAGCCCGCGGATAGATTAGACTGACTAGAAGAAAACGGGCGATATATATCCGTCAGCGCGGCAGATTTATGCGACGATGTCAACGTCTCTCCGACCATGCTGAGACCGGTGGTTTTCGCCTGAAAGGACTCGCTTCTGGCATCCCCGTAAAAACGAAAAGAGCCAACGTAAGAATAATTCCGTCGGTATAGTTGGACGAGCCGTGAGGATCGAGGGAGACAAACCAATTAATACTCCCTGTAAGGCCATACCGGATAGGTAGCCTCCCGGTGAGCGACGGCGTCGTTTGCGCGTCGACGCGACGACGGCCGGCCGGCCTCGCAAAAACGAAGCGTTGTTTGGTCGCGAAAGCTCGCGTCGTGCGGTACGGCTAAAACATCTTCATCGGGAGCGTTCCCTTTCGCGCTCGATGCCGCGATCCTGCGCGCCCGTCTCGTCGTATCGACCATACTCTAGAGCTCGTGGATCTCACGACCATTGGGCCTATCGCCGGCCTGACGGCAGGACGCCGGGCTCGCGTACGAGTGAATGATGTGCACCCTGAGGCGCACATCGCCGCGCGGCCTCCTCGAGAAGCTCACCGTCTTGCAGCAGCAGTAATGAAAGAGCTTGACGTAAGCGCTGCGAAAGTGGCGGTCCGCCACGCCGTAGAGGATGTAGTTGAAGCAAGATTTGGTCAGGGCGAACCAGGCCAGGTTGTAGAGCACGCGGGAGCTAATCGGCATGAAAGAGTTGATGCAGACTGCCAAGCCGAACGGTAGCCAGAACACCACGAACATCAAGTAGCTGCACATGTTCGTCTTGGTGAGCTCGTAGTCCGCCGAGGTGGCGGCCGGCAGTTTGTACGAGCCCCGTGTGGCGCGTCGTATACATATCACCAGCTTGACGAACAGGAAAATCGTCACCAGAGCGGGCAGTCCGACCAGCACACTCGCGCCTATCACCTGCTCCATCGTGATGCCGCTGAGCCTGCGGCGACAAAAATCGGGGCCCACATTCAGGAACGATTGCAGGACCACTGCGATCACGGCAATCATCCACACGGCGATGATTGTGGACGTTACGTGACATGCCGTCAGGCTGGCGTACCTGCGGAATTAAGATGTACTGCTATAAGTGTCGATAAGTGTAGAGGAAATTATCTACCTACTCACACACACATACATATATAATATGAAAAAATAATGCGAAAATGGTATGAAAATCTGAGTAACTTTTATTAAATTACTATTTACACCAATATGATAAAAAAAAACATGACAAAAAGTTTATATTATTGTATGATATGAATTTAATATGATTATATATATATATATATATATATATATATATATATATAAAATTCCATAAAATATCCCGAATATTCCGAACTTCCTTTTACTGACAAAAGTGCTTCTAGATGTACTCTTTAGCCAATCAGAAGGCATATATAAGTCACATATATAAGTCACTTTTGTCGATGAAAGAAAGTACAGGATTCAGTCATAGATTTGCCTCATAAGTGTAATGAAAAGTTTATATAGTGTCCATCGTCATCATCTCGCATCGTGATGATCATGAAAGTCTATCCAGGTATGAGGTTTCTCGATTGTCACGACACCAGAACGCGAGACACGACTATTGGCCTTTTTTTCGCTCGTTCCAACGAAACGTTTTTGTCGTCTCGCAGTCTTGCGTGTTACGGATATTAATAAATAAAGATGGCCATGTGTTAAATTATGTAATCGAGACGACGTTCCGAAGGCGCGTAAATATAAACTGTCAAGACGTCGTCAGCTCGGTTACCATTGCATACACGCGAACTCGCGCGCGCACACACCACGTACATCAGCGGATAATTCTCGAGGGAATAACAGAAGATAATATGTAACCTCGTGGATGGATGTTTTCCTCTTAATTGCATCGCGAGCTTGTTTAAGTCCCGAGTTTCTTATACGGTCGTATTCAATTAAAGAAAATATTTCCCCTCTCCCTTCCTCCCCCCTCCCGGTGATACACCGCGACTGCAATTACGGAGTTGGTCGTACTAGTCTGTGGATTAACGAGGGGGCTTGAAAAACGAGTCGGTAGTTACGGAGTTAGCGGTGCTGGCGGACGATTTCTCGTTTACAATGCGAGGAAACTTCCCCGAGTCCACGTGTTCGCTGTGATTCTTCTGACGCGGCCGGTTAAAATACTTGCTGTAACGCCGTATTGTCGCGAAACTTTTCGCGTGTGTATGAAAAGCGTCGTTGTCGTCGTTCTCATCGTCATCGTCGTCTCCCTCGAGGATCGTACGTTATCGGTTACGGATTCCGGTAATTCAAGCTAAAGAGAACGTCGCCCGGAATGCGAAATTACGAACTCGATCGTGACGCTGATAGAGAACCGGGGAAGCACTTCAACATCAAACCCAAAGTTCCAAGCACTGGTCGCTGTGCGCTATTATATGCGATGGCTTAAACTGATAACAGTAATTTGATTTCTACTCTATTCGCTGTGTTTACATCAGCCCACATCCACCCGACGACGTTAACCATCGCGAGGTATTTTACCGCGCGGATACCACGAGCGATGCGATCTGGCCGGACGCGTATTATGGCATTATCGTTTCCTCTCTTCAATGTTATAATAGCATTAGTCGTAGCACTCTAAACACATTAGCCCGAAAATATTTACGTTCACCGGCCCGGAAAAGTATCTAAGCTCCGGCATTATGAGCAAATTGAGCGGCGAGCGCGGAGGCAACCGGATAGAAAACGGTTTTAAGAAGCATGAGAATTATCGATTTCCCCGTCCAACGCGCTTCACCTTTCTGCCGGTAAACAGGCGCGGTCATAATTTTCTTCCCTTTATTGTCGCCACTGGCGATACCTCGACCATGTACTCGAACGATGACCCGGCTTGCTTGTATCAGTGTATTTAGGGTGTTGCCTTAGAAACACCCGGCTAGTGAAGATATCAAATTCTAATAGAATAAATGCAGGAGAGGCCTCCATGTCACGTATGCACGATACTTCCTCACCCTCCTTCTCGCCCTGAAAATTACTACACGACTGTTAGCGGCGGCATTGAGATCTGTATTTTAATAATCGTTACTTGAAGCTTGTCTCACGTAAGATATTCGGATCTTTTGGAATTATATTTGGAGCTTTTACTTTGAAATCGTGGAATTTAAAGTTATGTATATTTGAGTTTTTTTTTTTTTATTTGAAACATGATGTATGCGACATTACATTTTGTAATCGCGAATCCAGGTAAAAGCTCGTGTTTACACATAAATTCAAATTCGAGAACCGTATTAATAGTCGTTACTTAAAACTTATCTCAATTGAGATACTTAGGCCCGTGTCATTACTTGACACTTGTCTCACGTGAAATATGAATTTAGAGTTAGATTTGAGTCTCTTATTTAAATTATGTGAGATATGCAGCATAACATTTGTAATCGCATATATTCAGCTGAAAAACTCACATCTGACTCTAAAGTCAAATCTGAGGCAATCTTACCTAAGGCAAGTTTCAAGCAACGACTATTAATACGGCTTTTAAATTTGAATCTAGAGTTAGATGCAAATTCTCCAGTTGAATGGCGATTACAAATGTAATGTCGCATATATTATATAATTCAGATAGAAAAAACTCAAATCTAACTTCAAATTCAGATGTATCTCATGTGAGGAAAATTTCAAGTGACGACTGTTAGTGCTGAATCGCGGAGATCCACCGCCACAAAAACGGATGGAAGCGATATTACGTATGTATTCTTCTTTTTTTTTTGTTTCTCCTTTTTCCTTTCCAGAGAATTGTTATATAAATTTCTCGATAGTCGTTAGCGGAAGTATCGCAGTGAGTTGTTAGGACAAAAACGGCCCCGGCAACAGAACAAGAACGTGCATGCGTGGGGAATTGCGGAGCAACGTGGTATCGATTGCTCGGGATCGCCGCTACACTCGCTTTATCTTTCGGCTGGCAAACAGTTAACACAAGCGGGCGTAATTTTCGGCCGCTATTGTCGCGGACGGCGGTAAGGCCACCGGGGACCAAAGAGCTTTACAAGCGCAGCCTTTGGTATATATGTTACGACGAGACCGCGCGCGCCACAAATGAAGACCCGCCTGCAAGAAGCAGATAGCCTCGCGCCTTTGATCGAAGTGAATTATTTACATGGAAATGGAGACAATCCCGCGCTGCACGGGATAATGCAAGTGTTTATTAAGGCAAATTGTTAGTTGGTAGTCGCGCGGCAGTTTGATGAGCCTTGGAGCTTGTTTGCGCGCTAACCATAAATGGATTTGACTCCATCTTCTCACGTATCGGCTCTCTCACGTATAGTAGCTGTCTCTCTCTCTCTCTTGTAGGATAAAATTGATCCTTCTCGCGCCTTTTCCACCCACGTCCGTCTTTCCTTATCCTCCTCCTCCTACTCTCTCACGCGCTCTTCGAACAGACTCGGCTATATCCCTCGCGTAATTTGCGTTTCAGTGAAAGACGTGTCCCGGGATCCCGCGGTTTTGAAATTGAGAACGCGCGAACGAGCGATTTATGAGCGGCGGGCAATTCGACTTTCTAATGGAGTTGATGTGTGTGTGTATGCGCTGTCGCCGGCAATTTCTTCGGTATGTCGTGTCGTCCGAATCGAAAGAGAGAAAATAGAAAGACAGAGAGAGAAAGAGAGATTGATAATATTACCCCTTCGGAAGATATATCAAACAATTCGGTTCGATTAACCGGCCGAAGCGAGGCGCTGCGCGAAGTTGTTTATTCGGCTATCGAGAGCCGCGCGGCCGCAGCCGGTAAAATTCGCGTTAAAAAGCCCGCCGCTTTTTACCGAGCCAAAAGAGTGGAGCCCCTTTTTCGCCGGCCTTTGCGCGAGCGAGAGTTTGTTAGTTTTTGCGGAGGCCCGACAAATCGAGGCACCCCTAGGGTTCGATCCATTTTTCATGCCACCCTGCGGGACAAATAACAAACTTTGTTAACGATTACACCGCGTACATCAGTAACGGCTGTCCCTCGAAGCGGAAGACCGAAAGAGAGAGGGAGAGAGAGAGGGAGAGAGAAGGAGGGAGAGAGAAAAGGAAAGAGAGAGCAAGAACGGGCACGCTCGTGTCTTGTTCCGGAAACGGACCGCTCAATTAGTAACCGACGAGCGCCACCTCGTAAACAAAGCGCGTGGGTTAAAGGCGATGCTTTAAAGGACCCTCTCGACGGTGCGACACGGCGTGGCGCGGCGCGAAAGAAATCGAGGCGCGTTAGCGAGCAAAAAGCACCCAGCACTCGCAGGAACTGCTGGCGACTATTGATCGCGCCGCCGCCGCCGCCACCGCCGCTGCTGCTGCTGCTGCTGCTGCCGCCGCCGCCGCCGCCGCCGCCGCCGCCGCCGCCGCCGCCGCTCACGTCTGCTATATCTTTTCGATCGCCGAAGCCGGTACTTAATTCGATGGCGGATGGGCTCTCCTGTTTCCGCTGTCGCTGACAACGCGTTTCCCCGTCTCCTTCGCGTCGGCCCGTCGACGCACGGGCGCGAGCGAGTTGCCCGCGACATCGGTAAGGAATAAAGAAAAAAAGGGAAAAGAGAGAGAAAGAAAAAAAAAGATATTCCGGATGAGACGACGCGATAACGGTAATAGCAGACTCGTCTGGCCGAGCAGTGGCAGTTACAGGGTTGTAATATTGATCGGGCACACCGGGTCACCGTTCGTGTCCAGAGTTGGATTCGCGCCATTCCGACGGTCAGACGAAAGGTCAGCACCGTTGCCTACTATTTTCGCAATAAGCTGATCAATCTGCCGCTCGGCGGGCTACCAGGGACGCTTCATTTTTGCGACATCGCGCGGCGGCGGCTCCGTCGGCTGTGTAATCGTTAACACGCGGGACGGATGCGCGGCCATTTGTATTCGGTCGCGCGCGGGAAGGAGTTCTTTTTTTGCGCCTCCCTCCCCCACACCCGCGGTATATAAATCGTGACGCGCGAGAAGTCATGAGCGATAATTAATATGATATTTTGGTCGAACGCGCGGGCGCGCGGGACGAGAAACGGGGCTTGTATTATTACGCATTCGGACGGCGCGTCATGAAAGCCAAACTAGGAAACATTTTAATCCGGAACTGTGTCTATGCGCAAATGGAAATGTCACAGCAAATGAATTTGCATAGAAAGTTGGAGTTTTGCATATAAATGGTGCCGGACCAGATACAATGTGTGTCATTACTTTAGAATTGTGTTTTCGCGCTACGGAACGCTATAATCGTATTGCCTAGAAAACGCATAAATATATAAAATATTGAGTAACCACCGCATTATGAAAGTGATATCGCGCATTTCGCTCGCGACTGTTCGAAATTATGACGCCATTAAATAGCGCGTCGCATTCCGCGCTATCGCTGATCGTTGTCCAACACAAAAATAGAAAGTATTCCAGTCATATCAGAGAGTAATACGTATTTTTTTGTGTCTTTCTTAAGATAATAATTATATAATAAATCAATATTAATTATTAATTTAATTCATATTGCATTTTTTTTAATAACACCATATAGACTTTCGTAATTATCACGACGTGAGAAAATGGAAAAACTGATTTTTTAAATTAAATTTACAAGATAAATGTATTATGTGTGTGAATCAATGATTAAATTCATACATCATATAATAAATTTTCCGTTATATTTCCGTAATCTTCCGTTAACGCAGTAAAAAATGTATAAAAAGTTATATTGTATGAGTTTATATTGCATTTTACATGACATATTATATTGAGGAATATAATATGATATTTAATGATTTTTTTCGTATTTCTATTTCGCTATCCTATGATGATTAATATAACTGTTATATAAAGAGATATAAGGAAATACAATCTTTACAAATTGATTAGTAAATACGGTAAATTGATAAGTTCTTAGACAAACTTTCGTGATCATCACGTGAGCCACATACAATCGATGATGGAAACTCTACAATTGTTTTAATTATATTTATGAAGAAAATATACTGAATTAATCATTAAACTTCATACATTAATGTAAGTTTTTTGTTGTATTTTCTAAAAGTTACATTCAGACTTTCATGTTACATTCTGCGTAACAGATTTTCATGCTACATTGTTTTAAGCAAATTTTAAAAATTTCTTTCGTACTTCTCCATTTTGTCATTCTATAATCTATAATAACAGTCGTTACTTGAAATTTGTCTCTAGAAATTTGTCTTATAAGAATTCAGGCTCGTATTAATAGTTATTACTTGAAATTCGTCTCAAGTGAAATGCTCAGATTTAAATATAGAGTTAGATGAGAGTTTTTCAGTTGAATCGCGATCATAGATACAAATATCACATGTATAATAATTCAATTGAAAAACTTGGGTCTCACTTTGAATAAAAGTATCTTATTTGAAAACACTTTCAAGTAATGAATACTAATATGGGTCTTAGATTCTAATTTAAAGTTCGATGCGAGTTTCTCAGCTGAATCTCGCGATTACAAACATAATGTTACGTATATTATATATAATTAAAATAAAGCACTCAAATATTAAACTCCAGACTTGAGTACCTCGCGTGAAACAAGTTTTAAGTAACGACTATTGATATGAACTTATGTAATAAACAATGGAGTATCATGTGTGAACCACTCGTAAGAGGTACAACCTTTACAAATCGATTGGTAAAATCGCTGCAAAATTTACGTACACTTGTACATAATCTGCGTATAATCGAGATAATTTTTGCCATTAAACATAAATATGAATGGAAAATCTGTAAACCAAGAACACTCGAGAGATTTTGGCTCCGAAAATTTCCAGCATTCGTCTTCGAGATTTTCGAAGCATCCTCGATTTTATTGGGAGCAATGATTCGCTGTGACATCAAAGTACATACCTCGTTTCTACAAATTTTAGGAGTATATTTTCGACAAAGAATAGCTCGTCTGAACGTGACCGACAATGCAAGCAATCGGAAAATACGTAAAAATAGAGAAACGACCTAACTGCAGTCGGGCTGTTCTTCTCAGACGGAACCTCTCAATTCCTCGTGTTATACACACCAGGCTCGAATATCACGAAGCTACAAAAGGGAAGCTACAAAGGGGGATAAAACAGACGGCAGAATGAGACACGACCGTGATGTCACGTGACAGTCGACGCGTTAAATTGCGGGAACACCCCTTTCACGCGGGTCTCCCTCTCAGTCTCACTCTCTGTCCATTTCTACTGTACCTCTCAGGCAGACACAGACGTGCGTAATTTTCGGCGGCGATTGTGGCCAGCGTCAGTACGGTCACTAGGAAGCAGAGGGCCTCGAGGGTCCACTCGAATCGGCAGGTACTCAGGGACTCCGTGTGGCCCGCCAGGATTACAATCACCGAGACCGGTATTATCAGGCCGGTCACCAGCAGGTCCGCCAGCGCCACGTTCACCAGGAAGGCGTTTCCTGGAAAAAGAAGCCGCGTGAAACTCATTAGAGTAATTAGCTCCTAGCAGTTCTTGCGATCTGGAAACACTCGAGAGAGCCGGCGTTCCGTGCTTTTTGCGTTCGCGCTATGTCTACCGCGAGTACGTTCTTGGCAGATGTTGTATCCCGACTAATGTTTCCTTATCTCGCGATAATCTCAAAATTGCTCGGAACAATGTCTAAATTAATACACGCTTATGCCGCTTATGTCGAGAGAGTCGTGTAAGCTCAGTTTCGAAAAACTTGCTGGAGTAGATAACCGGCTTATCCCACGAGTCGAAATTTCGTTTCCACATTAATTCTATAAATTCATTGGAACTTGGAGGACATTGTATAGGTTCGTATCTCACCTTGATGCAATAAATGGTTACTTTGGTGATATTTTCTCTGTGTCTCGAATTATCTTTAGGGAAGGACTTACTTCAAAATGTATTATTATATAATTGTATTATTATATTTTTTTTATATTTATTTTTATATTATTATGTTTTACAAGTTTATATTACTTTAATAAAAATTAATGGGCAAACATAAGTAAATAAGGAGAAGTAAAGCAACAAATTTTTCATTTTTTCATAATTACTGACATCTTATATCATATTAAATAATTTTTAAATGAGTCGATCTTAGAAGCCTAAACATAGATACAATTTTTCAAACGTTAACATTCTTAAAAATATGTTTTTCTATTATAAATTTTTGTACATTACATTGAATCGCAAAAACATTGATAGATTCATATTCTTTGATATTTTCTACATCGTGGAGAAAAAAGCATTGAATTTTAATCATTGTTTGGAGTATTTTTTTACCCTCTGAACATTGTAAGATTTCAACATGATTAGGACAATATCTATATGTATTATCAATTATATATATTATTTGAACAAGACGCGTAATTCAATGTCTTCCTTTGCCTTTTGCACGTGAGCGGACTAAGTATACAAAAACAAATTAAAACAATACCCGAAGATCTATAACAGTTGGGACTCTCTTTTAAAATTTTATCCATGTTTAGACTTCCAAGATCGACTCATTTAAAAATTATTTAAAATGTTAGCAATTATGAAGAAATGAAAAATTTGTTGTTTTACTTTCGTTTGCCCATTAATTTTTATTAAAGTAATATAAACTTGTAAAACATAATAATATAAAAATAAATATAAAAAATATAACAATAAAATTATATAATAATACATTTTAAAGTAAGTCCTTCTCTAAAGATAATTCGAGACAGAGAAAATATCTTCGAGAACATAAATAAAGCATATTCGGTCCTAGCGTTCATAAATTCTCAATTATTTCACGAAAATTATGAGTAAATGAAAAGGCGCTGGATAGAATTTATCCATGCATGGAGCAACTTCTTAAGGTTTTAGAGTTTTTAGAATTCTAGGATTAAGACTCAACATAAAGAAAAAACGATATTAAATAATTTGTACACAGAAAACATTTTATAGTAAAAATTAGTATAAAACTTTGTAATTAAGAAAAATAGATTGGCATTCTGCAGTAGCTTATTATCCTCCTATTGCATATATGTGTATATTTATATTTATATTTATTTTAAGAATTTATATGTACTGTTAGCAAATCTGTTTCTAGCAAAATTTACGATACAAATTATTTTTTTAGTAAGACCTTCCTATCAGACTATTCCTGCATTACTGAAAATATAAAAAAATTGAAGAAAATTTATATAAAAAAAAGTTTGTAATTTCTTTATAATTGTTTAATCTTACTTTTACTCTTATATTTTCTTCATTATTCTTAAAAGAAACTGTCTCGTAAGGAAATAAATAAACATATATAAAAGAGGACTGTAATATTCTCTCCATGTATCATCAAGATGGAACAACACAACAATGTTATATCTCCAGATTTTTCATTTTTTGATTCTTCGATAGAATTTGTTATTATTATTATCCTTATTAGCGTTTATCGAGTATTTCCAGACATAAATTATAACAAATAATAACAATTTGCAAAGTTAATGCGAAACTATAATTTCGACGCGGCATCTTGATTGTAACTTTTCGAGACGTCATTTTCGAGAGTGGAATCAAATCAAATTAATTTATTTTCGGCGCGTTAAATATTCCAGACGAGATCTCTCCTCTCTCTCTCTCTCTCTCTCTCTCTCGTTGCGCCGAGCTTGCGACGAACGAGCTGTATTCCCAGCGGAAAGTAACGGATTCATCCCGCAAAGATTTAACGACGCGACGGTAATCGGAACTCGACAAAGCGACACTTTCGCGCGCATCAATAGTCGACAGTCGCGTCACGTCGTTCGCGAATATTCGCGGGTATCTCGTCAGCGGAGAGGACCGCGTACGATATCAGCTTTAATACCTTAATGCCGCGATTGTCGCGCACACGATGGGAGGTGGGTGGACCGGACAGTAGGTTGTGCTAATACGTGTAAATTAGGGGTTTCGTCCGCCTTTTGAGGCTTCCTCCGCCGCATTTACGAGCAGTTTTGTCGTGACTTCGCAGTCGCAACTGCAATTTACCGTCTGGCGGTGTATTCCGTCTCAGTTAGACCGTGTCTTTCCCGATCGATCGATCGATCGATCACTGCGCGCGCGAACGCATCTCGAAAAATGCATTCCGCACGGCGATACGAATTCGCGGGCTGACCGTGTCGAATGCGTAACGATCTATCGCGCACGACGGCGGGATTTCGCGTGCGCGATGCCAAGAGCATCTAAAATGCCCGCACTTTTGCGCACCGTCTCCTTCCATTGGCAAAAGTGCCAGCCTTCGAGCGGCTTGCCTCGTGCCAAGCTATTATATTACTCGTGGCCGTTGTCTCGGATTTTTCTCTTTTCCCTTCTTTTCTTTTTTTCTTCTTTCACTCTTTCTCGCAGTCGCAAGTCGCGCTAAAGCGACCCGGCTACTCGATTTTCGCCACCGTGGGGAAAACTCTGGCAGCACCGCAGTCGATTCCACCGACGTTTAATCAACCCGCGCCCGCGCGCGCGAAGGCATAATATCAAAGGTCGTAGCTTCTGCTCGGGCGAATCGTAAAAACCATAGTAATTGCGAAACGATGTCGGTCGAAAGGAACGGCTATGCCAAACTGTTATTGCCAACAGTAAAACTGTTCAAACGGCTACGTCGTCGACAACGACGACGACGACGATGACGAGGACGATGGCCACTAAAACGAGTACGAGGTCGTGGCTCGGCCGCAGCTGTTATTGCGCGTCAACGATTATAACGTTTCATAAGTTCATACGTAGAGCCCCGGCTAAGCGAAATATCAAATTGTAGAAAGTCGCGGAAGAAAGGGGCGTAATATCCGCATTACCTCGCATTGCCCCTCTCGCGACGCGATATATACCCTCGATTCTCGGGGATTTCCCCGAGATCAATACCCGGCGAAGACACGGAGAAAAGGAAATAATATCCGTACATCGTCACATCCTTAGGTGGGGCGGGGGATATAACGCTATAATAAGGTTGTACACTATTATTTGAAAGAGAAAGAAAGAGAGAGAGAGGGAGAAAAGTATTTATTTTAAGACATACACTCTCTAAGGTTTGTTAGTACAAAGTTACGTACAAAGTAAAGCATATAATTAATGTAATAAAGTTACAAGAAATAATATCTTGTACAATATTTGATATAGTATATTTATGATGTTTTTTTATAAATTGATATATTTTCAACGCACTTTGAGAAAATTTACCATCAATATAGATATTTGATGGATCATCAAACGTTTCCTTTTTTTATTGTGTAGCACATAATTATATACTTAAGGAGACATGCGAGCAAAAGAATAATAATAAGGGAAAATTTACTTTATAACCAGAGAGAGGGAGTGAGAGAGAAAGGGAGAGAAAGAGAAATCATACGCCCGTTACGCTCAGCCGCTCGCTCTATAAGTAATAAAATGCGTAATAAGATTTTTTTTCGTTTCGCCAAGTGCGCGTTGGAGCGTCGGGATTTCACGCTAAGTTTAACGATCCGTTTCATGAACGAAAAAGCCGATGCCGCGATATGCCGGCGCCGCTGAACGGATGGCGAGTCTCCTGTGCAAGTCAATCGCATGTATATGCATACGCAAAAAGAAACGAGAGTAACAAGAGCGATTATTATAATTACGCATTTCCTCGCGACCGCACTCCAGCCGAGTTCGCCGCCGCGGTCCGTTGCTTAACTCCGCTCGCCCTTACAAGACAAATTTTCACTCACTATGGTTTTCTTATGTAAATACGTTGCCGGGCACAATGGGATATAACACGCCCCGCGCCGGCGCTGAAACGATGCGGTAGGTCATCAAGTATTCAAATCACTTTTAAACGCGTATATAGTTATGAGTAACGCGCGGCTTAATTGAGCGGCGAAAGCACTTTTAAGAAGTCATCAACACCTATAAATTACGAGCAAAGTAGCGCGTTAAATTGCAGCCCGCACGTGTAATTTGGCGTTTTCCTTGATGTCTTATCTCCATCTCGCGTTACATACTAACCACTCGTCGCCGACATTTTCATTAATAGCGCGTGATGTAACGCATTTTCGTTACAACATCGAATGCTGCGTTTTTCCTCTTGCATTCGTAACAGGAAGCGGCTAATTATGCGAAACGCATAATTAAGATATCAGGAAGTCGAGGAATTTGCATGATAATGATAAGATTTGCATGATAGTTGATAATTCACGCAACGAATCTAAACGGAGAAATTACTTAATTGGAGTTTTTTCTTTAAATTACGTCAAATTACGGTGGACATGTGTTGCTCCGATGAAAAATGTACCGAAACTTAACAGAAACTTAAGTGAGATAATTTCCTGAAGAGTCGCAATACCGACATTCGGACAATCTCCTGAAGTACGATTTTATCGAAATATTGAAATTGTCTCGTGCGCGCCCCGCCATGTGTCTGTTCTTCGACAGACAGATGTACCTACATTTGGTGGCAACTTCTCCAGTCAATTTTGCGTTTCTTATGAGTGATTCATATAACACTCATATCTGTCACATAAAATGACGAAATGGAAATATGAAAAGATTGATCAAAGTATGCTCAAAACAATTTTTCGTGCAATATGAAGAACCTGAGTGTAATTTTATGGAATTTATGTAGCTGTATCAATGTAACAAAAAAATCTGCATTATTTATTATTGTACAATGTGAATTTAACGATTAATTCAATACAGTATATTTATCTCCTAAATATAATTAAAAAAATTACAAAGTTTCCATTATTGATTGTCTCTCGTCGTGATAATCACACAGTCTATTTAGAAGCATTACTAGTCGCTTTGTAAAGATTACGTCCTTTATAGTTCATATCTTTCATATAGAGAACGACAAAATAGGAATATGAAAAAAATTATTAAAACTGTAAAATATGTCGTGTAAAATGTAATATGAAAATATGAGTGTAACTTTTGATAAATTTGTCGCTGTATTAATATAACATAAAAATTTGCAATATTGTATGATGTAAATTTAAGGACTAATTCAATATATAGTATATTTGTATCACACACACACACATACAAAAATTTAAAAAATATAAATTTAAAAAAATATGAAGTTTCCATTATCGATTGTGTCACATTATAATAATCATGAGTTTATTTGAAATACTTCAGAAGAATTGTTTTTCGTAATATTTCCTTGGTATTCGGATTTCGGTATTACGGTATTACGGCTTTTCGAGGAATTATTCCAATTTCTCAATTTCAATATTTTGATTTTTTGGGACGATGCGTGTTCATCAAAATTACTTTTACTATCGAATTTTCCATTGCTGGCCGTACACACACACACATACACACGAGCGCGCGCGCACAGCGTAGCTGAAGAATTGACAATTCAAAAGCCATAAGCATTAAGAATATCTAGGAAGCGCGTGCTTCTCCAGATAAAGTAAATTACATCGCGACGCCCGTGGAAGCGCGACGCCCTCGTTGCGAAAGCGAGATGACATTTTTAGCGAGGGTAGCCTCTCGGACTCGTCGCTTTTGGCAGCGTTCGCGCCGCGCGCCAACGCGCCGACGGGCCGCACGGCCCCGCAAATGTGTTCGCGCCTTCGGCGTGGATATTACACCGCGATAAAAATGATTACGCGACAAATTGCACCGTCCGCGGGTGGAAGGTGCCGCCTTTTTCGCCAGCGCCTCCTCGTCCCGGTTAATAGGATGAAATATCGCGGTCTCTCGCTAGGCGAAAATCCCCAAGAGAGAGAAAGAGACGCGGGTTGGCGAGGCCGGGCAGGATCGAAGCCAGAGGCTTTCTCTCTCTCTCTCTCCCCCCTCCCCCCTTCTCTCTCTTTCTCTCCCTTCAGGTATCGACGAATTAAGCCCCCGCAGTCGTCGCATTCGCGCCGCCCGCATTCGCCGATCGCATTTTCCGGAGGTACATTTCGGCGTGACGAGATCCGATCGATTCAGCGGTTGATGCGTGGAATAAATTATCCCGCATCAGCGCTCGTGGCGTCACTTCGAAATTGATTCTCTCTATCTCCCTCCTCTATATCTCTATCTCGCCTGGGTCCGCTGTCTAGCCGCAGTGCCGCGGCATCGTCATGGGAACGTGCTCCCTTCCCCTCCCCCGGGTATTCTTCTACGTACCGAATGAATCCGCGCTGATCAGAATTTGTTTTAATCGATTTACCGAGTCAGCCCGCACCGCACTCGCTCGCGCTTTCCCTCTCCCGCTTGATCGGTGGGCTCTCACT
Source organism: Odontomachus brunneus (assembly GCF_010583005.1). Taxonomy (NCBI): domain Eukaryota; kingdom Metazoa; phylum Arthropoda; class Insecta; order Hymenoptera; family Formicidae; genus Odontomachus; species Odontomachus brunneus. The sequence continues at coordinate 893,688 of NW_022639537.1, forward strand.
CTCACTCTCTCTCTCTCTCTCTCTCTCTCTCTCTCTTTCTCTCTCTCTCTTTCTCTCTCTCTCTTTCTCTCTCTCTCTCTTCCTCTCTCGCGAGTCTCGTTTCACGAGCGCCGAACCGAACTATTCGCAACCGCACCGCGGAGTACCCGAAGTATTCGCATTACCGGCGGGGATTCACCGCGTTCGGCCGCCGCCTCCGTGATCGGGGTTTCCAAGGGGAGCATCCAGACGAGACGAGATGAGACAAGAGCGAGGGAGAAAGATATAGAACGGCGCTCTCTCGTTGCGGCATTAGATACGACGGCGGGCAGAGTTATACGGCAGCGGGCCCGCTCGTGCGGCTACGCGCCGCGAAATTGACTCGCTCATCCGTGTACACCCTTATAGCGGCCCCACGACTGCGCAATCCATTACGGCGCCATCGGGTTACCGGGCATCGCGGACCCGCTGCGGTGGGCTTTTTGTTTCTCGAGTTCTCTCTCTCTCTCTCTCTCTCTCTGCGCCGGCAGAGTTCACGCAAACGAAGCCGAAGTCCGTCCGACACTTCACGTCCGCAGTAGAAATGGGGTTTACGTCAGGCACGAACGGACATCCACGAGCTTCCCGATCCTCACCCTCGTCCTCGTCCACGCTCGCTCGCTCGCTCTCGCGCTCTTTCTCTTTTGCTCGCGCATGCCGCGCGCACACCGGAGACGTTTCTACCACCTATCTACCTACACCTATCTACCTACCTACCTACCTACCTCCCGGCACGAGGTAAAAGGAGGAATCGCGTCCGAGGGCCGGATTTCCGGCTACAGACAGGCCAGTTGCCGTCGCATCACGTTCGGACGTATTTATTGGAAAGGACGATCGTGAAGTTCGAAATTGCGCGCGCGATCGGCACATTAAAACTTCAATCTCGTTACAAGCTTTATTCGATGTCCTACGATGTTCTGGTCATATCATACTTTTGTATTAGGTATTATTGGCCATTCGCGTAAATTGCTAGTGGCTCAAGGAAATTTCCTTCTGATGGCCACTTCACGCGACAGAGAAATACATTGCGCCTAGAGCGTTGCTCTACACACACATAGATAATTGTATCGAAGATATCTCATTTAATTCTTATCTAAATGTTTATGCAACTTCATTATTCTTTCTCAAAGATACATGTATATCCACAATCACTCGCGTGTAAGATCATATTATCGTATCGTTTATTTTATATTCTGGATGCTGAACGTCTGTTAAACTGATCGTGAAGCCATCAAGAACCATTTCTCCGCGAACGTTTGCGTTCATTACACTCGAGTCCGATGTACATATGATCGTTGTAAAATCACAAGAAATAGTCCGCAGGTTAATTCTCATTACCGTGACAATTATAACTCAAGTTTCTCGTCGTCATCGCGGCTAGAGAGACGACGTATCGCGGCAAGCCGCGCGTTAAGAGAACTTTATTGCTGGAAAAACGAAAGAAAATGGAACGAGATTTTCTCGGTGAATGGCTCCAGGCGAACGAGAGCCGGTATTATTTGCACCACTATCGAGATTCATGCGGAATAAAATAGCGATAAAAATGTTTCGGACCGTCCCAATAAGAATTACGAGGATGCCCAGTGACGGTACACAGTTATAAAACCGAGAAACTCGGAAAATTGAAGTGTCGACAAGAAGAAGAAGAAGAAGAAGAACTAGAAGATGAAGAAGAGGAGAAGGCAACGAGAGGGAAAAAGAAAGAGAGAAAAAGTAGAGAAAATGCGACAAAATGAAATTGATTTGCTGCTCTGAGGCTAAATCTTCTCAGAAAACTATTCATAATATTCATAATACTTTTAAATGTACGATAAGTAATCATTGCGAGAATAAATAATAGAAAATCTAAGACAATGCAAGCAAGAAAATAAGATGCAAACAAGATAATACAAAAGTGAATTATAAATGATACACGAATATGGTGGAAAAATAAATTGTACAAAACATAATAATTCTCAACGAGTTTATGTACATCGTTCCCCTAAGAAAAAATTTATTCCATATTCCATATTTCATATTCCATATTCATCAATAATTCCGTCACTAAATGTGATTTCATATCAAGAATTTCAAGACAATCTGTACAGTGGGCATATATAATAGGAGAATTACCCGCCAATAACGACTCTCAATTTTGATAATTCGGTGAGCTACCAACTTCATTGTATTTAAATCCATTTTGCAACCTTCTACATAATTTGGCCCTTATTCTGAACCGTGTTTTATCGATAAATGTGTGTCTAATAATCTGTGGCCTATAAATCTTTTCATTAATTTTCAATCACATGTAGAGGTATTTTTAATAAAAGAGAGTTCACAACTCAATTTTTCTATATTATGAAGAATGAAAGAAAACGAGAGAGAGACAGAGAGAGAGAGAGGGGGAGGGGGAGGAAGCGAGGGAGAGAGAGAGAGAGAGAGAGAGAGAGAGAGAGAGAGAGAGAGAGAGAGAGAGAGAG
>NW_022639537.1:898108-900756 GCF_010583005.1 Odontomachus brunneus
AGAGAGAGAGGGAGAGAGAGAGAGAGAGAGAGAGAGAGAGAGAGAGAGAGAGAGATTAAACTTTTCAATTTATATAAGAAGAGAGATAGAGAGAAGGAAAAGCGATATCTTAGGCAGACGCTGTAATTACATTCGCACCCACGTTGCTTTGTATTCCATTCCATCCGTAGCGTCATTGTTATTACGCTCTATGCGGAGTGCTCGCGTGCAAATAATAATTATCTCGGATCGGTCCCAGCGCGAGCCAACGAGACAACGACGCGCGCGATAGCGCCCAGGGATTATTTATTATCGCGTCGGCGCGTATCTCTGCGAGAATGAGATGTTCGGTTTGCAAATAGTACGAGAAATCGATCTCGTTATTGCCGCAGGTATAATGGCACGATGAAGATCCCATCTTCCTCGCAGATTGTACCGACACGACGACGACAACGGCGACGACGACGACGACGACGACGACGACAACGACAACGTTCGTTCTTCACTGTTATATCCCTCCACGGCCGGATACAGACGGAGGACGCTTTTGTCCGTGGAGAAGCAAAAAAAGATAAGAGATCTTACCGCGACGGTATATACGAAAGAACGTTGTCGCGAGGCACGTCGGAAATGTACGACCCCCTGGATGGCTTTTAGTCGGATATACCTCTATGCAGTAAAAACTTTTGTCGTTGCATTTGTCGATGAGAGAGCGTTCCCTTTCAGGCGCAGCTCTCCGTCCAACGCTGCGCTGCGTCCGAATCCCTTTTCTAACGTCCTCTTTACTATTTTAATTTTCCGTCGCAAATTTATAGCGACTACTGCGCGCGAGAACGATTCTCCGCCTCTGTGCGCGAGCCCCGCGTCCGTCGTCGTTTTTATTCGCAGTCGTAAAGATAAAACTGCAGACATACCTCGTTTGTTGAGCTGATCCTCCACCACCACGGCAGATATCATGAAGACATTACCCACGCTCCCGCAGACAGCGAGGGAGACCAGCAGCAATAGTCGCGCCACTCTGGACCAGGCTGACGACAAGGTCACCGGCGAAACATCAAGGTCGCCGTCAATGATGGCGTCGATTGTCTTGGTCAGACTGAGATTCGTAGACTCGAGACTGATGACACTAGCCACGGTGCTCGCAGCGTTATAGATCGTCGTCCCATTCATTCTGAAACTGAGGGAAATGAATCTTCCTTTATACAACAATCTCAAGAGCATTAACGTTGTGTTCACTAATGCAACGTGTCCAATGTTGCATAAATTTTACAACGTTAAACAAATACCATGGAATCACCCGACACCACTGATCAGTCTAATCCGCATTTTTTCTTGAATCGCAATTGTAGCTCTACATTGAGAAAAAGTTTTGTAATAGTTAACAAACGCATTTGGTAGAGCGTTTGGTAGTTCAATATGTCTGGTAATTACTATGAGATATGATAATAGTTACCGTCTGGTAACATCATGTTAAAAAATTTTGCATTTTCTTCCTAAAGGATCATTCTTTAGTAAATCAAGTGTGCTGAATACGAATGTGAGCAAAAATTGTCCACGTTAGGTTTCCGAGAGGAAATTACTCCCTCCAAGAGCAATATATGCGACATGGATGAAAGGGGTATTTTTGTGTAATTTTTGTTTTTCCTGAGACTGTCTCTAATAGAAATTTATCCAGAAATTTGTTGGGTGTGAGTTATAATTTATCTTTTGTTTTATTTTATGAGAGTATGTTTCATCCTTCTGTAAGTGACTTCTATGAAATTGAATTTTAAGTTTCCGACTTTTTAAGACAAAGACAAATGTTCAACCTCCAATTTCAGATCTTTTCGAAATTACTAGCATGTCTGATTTATGCATTCTGAATTTATAAAAATAGTTTTTTGAGAGTTTAAACTAAGGTGACCAGATTTTTCCCCCAGCCCTGAATTCGGGACACTTCATAAATGTGTAAAGCGGGGGAAGAGTGATAAAAAGATCCGAAAATTATTTGACAATAATTGAAAATGATAACAAATCGGTGTCCCGAATAACACTCGAAAAAATTCGGGACAAAGGGTGAAAAATCTGGTTACCTTAGCTGCATATGTCGAGAAGGGAGGAGATTACTCCGTAATAATGTACTTACGATATGTCCTGACGATCGCATGTCGTTGTTTTCGACACTCTAATACTTATTTTCGCAGGAGACTCACAGGACACAAGCGAAAGACGTATTGAATACGGAGCGTTGTGTGCTCATGGCAATTACTCGGCATGGAAAGATCGCAGACGCGCGCGCTGTCAATCACGTACACCAAAAGTTCATTAGCGCGCCGAAAGTGCCAAAAGTGCATGAATGTGAACGCGCCAGTGATGCGAACGAGGTCGCGCGTCTACAACGACGCGATCTGTACGGCGCGCCGCGGCAGATGCCTTAACCACTTGCTCGAGTTACTAACCACTCTAGATCAATCGCGTTCGTTTCGCACTACGAGGTTGTCATCATGGTTATACAATCTAGGCGTTGGTAATGAATCGCGCGAAATGCTCGATCTTTTCGCGCCAAGCAACAGCCATGGGCACACATCGATCCACATCGCTCCGCGTTTCTTACGTCTTTTATCCGTCGAAAGTGAGTCCCGCGCGTTAATAAGTCTCGGGAGTGTCGAGAATAGCGATGTGCGATCGCC
>NW_022639537.1:900766-902186 GCF_010583005.1 Odontomachus brunneus
AAGAGAGATGCAGAATATTCGGGCGGTTGCGTCAGCTTGTTAGGAAAAGAGATACGAAGAGAGAAGTATCTTATAGAGCGCGTTCTTTTCGGCCGCGGCGCTGTTCATATATTGCCGTATATTTTCAGCGCGATTCAACAATCGCGTGGCCATCTTGATTCTCGATCTTTTTGCATCGAGAAACCGCCGTGGACATATCGATCAACATTGCTCCTCATTTACGCGTCTTTAACCCGTCGAAAGTAAATCTCACGCGGAAATAATTGGGAGTGTCGAAAATAGCGATGTGCGATCGCCGGGGCGTATCGTGAAGATGCCATTTGTAAATAATCTTCTTATTTCTCTTCGCGGTATAAGGTGACCAGATTTCCCAGTCCTGAGTTCGGGACACTTCATAAATGTGTGAAATGGGGGGCGGGGAGAGGGAGGTAAAAAGATCCGAAAATTATTTGAGTCATTGAAAATGATGACAAATCGGTGTCCCGAATAGCACTCGAAAAAATTCAGGACAAAGGATGAAAAATCGGAACTATCCCAAAAAAAAATCGGGACGTCTGGTCACCTTATTTAAACACGTATTTTCTGAACGTGATGAACAGTTTTTGAGATCATATTCATATTCAGCGTTTTATTAAAGAACGACTTTTGATAACAAAAGTGCAAGAAATTTGTTAAAATTTGTAACACTGCGTCAATTATTAGTAAAATGATAGATCACTGCAAAATAATTAGTAAAATGAATTTTTCATTTATTTGGATCAATTAAATAATAAATAATATCAAGTAACTTGGTAATAATTACTAAATACTTTGACTATTATTAAAGTACTTGATTATTTATTAGTATTATTAGTTATTGGTATTTGATAAGTATTTGGTTACTTATATTTATAACCACATAATATGATTAAATATTACTAAACAGTACGATTTTATTTTAAAAATTATTTCATGATTATTTCATGATATCACATAAATTGGTAACGATTACCAAGTCTTAACAACAAATACCAAACTTTGGCAACAAATGTTAAGTCTTTCTAAGATTATTTGTTAATACTTATCAAATTATTGGATTATATTCACCTACACATATGGTTGAAACTATTTCACCAATATATAACTATTATCTAGGCTCAATTACTATTAGCAACCTTTTTTTTCAACGTACATTCGACCTGAACGTTTGTATATTCTGAAAGACCAGTGTATGTTAAATGCACATGGAAACTACTTGAAATCCTCTAAATGGTAGAATACGCACAAAATGCCACTTGTAGAGGACCTCTTAGCAAAGTTAGTAGGTAAATAGAATCGAAAGAGATTGATATAGGCTTCAGAGTGTCAAAGTAGAAATGTTGAAATAGAATATTGAAGTCAAAAGGAAGATTAAAATTTTGACTCGGGTACGCAAGGACAA
>NW_022639537.1:902196-909563 GCF_010583005.1 Odontomachus brunneus
TTTTCTCGTTTCTCCTCGCGGTATATGCGGCCGGTGCTTGTCGCGACATGTCGCGCTGACGTCCCTTACATTTGCTAATATTAGGACCTTAACTTAGTTTCCGCCCGCAAATGTTAGATGGCAATGCAAACAGTTCTAGTAGTCATTACTAACGAAACAGGTAGTTTGTGATTAATTTCGACATTTCTCGATAACATTCAGTCAGCATACACAATTATTTTCCTAAACAACAATTTCTTTTGCTTTGTGAAAAATGGAACGCGATAAAGTGTTTTTTCGACATGTGCTTTTGCACTATTTTGATTTGAAAAAAAGTGTAGCAGAAGTTCATCGATTACTTGAAGAAGGTTATGGTGATCGAGCTCCATCACATACAACATGTAAAGAGTGGTATAGACGATTCAAAAGTAATGATTTTGATGTCAATGACAAACCACGCTCAGGACAGCCAAAAAAATTCCAAGACGATGAATTGCTAGCATTATTGCATGAAAACTCGGCTCGAACGTTACAAGAACTTGGAAACGAGCTAGGAGTTACTGAAGCAGCTGTTTCCAAACGTTTACACGCCATGGGAAAGATCCAAAAGGAAGGAAGATGGGTACCACATGAATTGTCTGAAAGTGCCATTCACAACCGTTTCAATATCACGGTTTCGTTGCTTGCCAGGCAAAAAAAGAAGAGTTTTCTGTGGCGTATTGTGACTGGCGATGAAAAGTGGATCTACTACGACAATCCCAAACGCAAAAAATCATGGGTAGACCCAGGACAACCATCAACATCGCAGCCAAAACGGAACATCCACGGTCATAAGGTAATGCTTTGCATTTGGTGGGATCAGCAAGGAGTGCTGTACTACGAACTGCTGAAACCAAACGAAACTGTTACTGCCGATGTCTACAAATGTCAATTGAACAAATTGAATGATGAGCTGTTGCGAAAAAGACCAGCAATAGCGAGTAACAGGCGCAAAGTTATTCTCTTACACGATAACGCTCGGCCACACACTGGAAAAACCGTCAAAGAAACACTGACGCAGCTCGAATGGGAAACTCTTCCTCACCCAGCGTACTCACCAGACATAGCGCCTTCTGATTACCACTTGTTCAGATCGATGCAGCACGGCTTGAGTGGTACACGCTTCCGAAATGTTGAAGAAGTGCGAGAATGGGTGGACGAATGGATTGCTTCGAAACAAACATCGTTTTATCGAGATGGTATCGCCCAGTTGCCAGAAAGATGGCAAAAAGTTGTAGAAAGTGATGGAAAATACTTTCATTGAAATAATTTAAATAAATTTTTTACAATAAATGCTTTTTCTCAGTATTTTTTGGGCGGAAACTAAGTTAAGGTCCTAATAACATCGACTTGCTCAAGTAGCAATAGAATCGGGCGATCGTCGGATTTATTGAACGGGAATTAGAAATGCGATGACAATCAGAGAGAAAGAGAGAGAGAGAGAGAGAGAGAAAGAGAGATGCAGAATATTCGGGCGGTTGCGTCAGCTTGTTAGGAAAAGAGATACGAAGAGAGAAGTATCTTATAGAGCGCGTTCTTTTCGGCCGCGGCGCTGTTCATATATTGCCGTATATTTTCAGCGCGATTCAACAATCGCGTGGCCATCTTGATTCTCGATCTTTTTGCATCGAGAAACCGCCGTGGACATATCGATCAACATTGCTCCTCATTTACGCGTCTTTAACCCGTCGAAAGTAAATCTCACGCGGAAATAATTGGGAGTGTCGAAAATAGCGATGTGCGATCGCCGGGGCGTATCGTGAAGATGCCATTTGTAAATAATCTTCTTATTTCTCTTCGCGGTATAAGGTGACCAGATTTCCCAGTCCTGAGTTCGGGACACTTCATAAATGTGTGAAATGGGGGGCGGGGAGAGGGAGGTAAAAAGATCCGAAAATTATTTGAGTCATTGAAAATGATGACAAATCGGTGTCCCGAATAGCACTCGAAAAAATTCAGGACAAAGGATGAAAAATCGGAACTATCCCAAAAAAAAATCGGGACGTCTGGTCACCTTATTTAAACACGTATTTTCTGAACGTGATGAACAGTTTTTGAGATCATATTCATATTCAGCGTTTTATTAAAGAACGACTTTTGATAACAAAAGTGCAAGAAATTTGTTAAAATTTGTAACACTGCGTCAATTATTAGTAAAATGATAGATCACTGCAAAATAATTAGTAAAATGAATTTTTCATTTATTTGGATCAATTAAATAATAAATAATATCAAGTAACTTGGTAATAATTACTAAATACTTTGACTATTATTAAAGTACTTGATTATTTATTAGTATTATTAGTTATTGGTATTTGATAAGTATTTGGTTACTTATATTTATAACCACATAATATGATTAAATATTACTAAACAGTACGATTTTATTTTAAAAATTATTTCATGATTATTTCATGATATCACATAAATTGGTAACGATTACCAAGTCTTAACAACAAATACCAAACTTTGGCAACAAATGTTAAGTCTTTCTAAGATTATTTGTTAATACTTATCAAATTATTGGATTATATTCACCTACACATATGGTTGAAACTATTTCACCAATATATAACTATTATCTAGGCTCAATTACTATTAGCAACCTTTTTTTTCAACGTACATTCGACCTGAACGTTTGTATATTCTGAAAGACCAGTGTATGTTAAATGCACATGGAAACTACTTGAAATCCTCTAAATGGTAGAATACGCACAAAATGCCACTTGTAGAGGACCTCTTAGCAAAGTTAGTAGGTAAATAGAATCGAAAGAGATTGATATAGGCTTCAGAGTGTCAAAGTAGAAATGTTGAAATAGAATATTGAAGTCAAAAGGAAGATTAAAATTTTGACTCGGGTACGCAAGGACAAATAGTTAATTCGCGATTAATTTTATATCTTAGTAATATGACATTTTCCTCGCGAGTATCGCACGGACGATCAGCAGCGAAAGCGACGAAGTTCAACTTGGACGAATAGCACATATTCACCCCCTTTCCGTCTCTCATCAATTTGAGGGACGGTTCATGGTGTCTCTTCGAGTCTGGAACACGGAGGAAACGAGGCTGAAGCTATTCGATATCACGCTATTACACGGAGAGGAGCCCTTTGAAGATTAGGCCCGACAAGACCATGCCGACCACCCTAATTGTGAATTATCGATCGGACTACGGCACAGAGGGAGGTACGGGGGGAGGAGGGGGAGGGAGAGGATAGTCACCTGTTCCAACCATGGCCCGTGTTAGGTTTCCACAATGTCCTCGTTGTCGCTAACAACATCTGCGCAATATCATGGTAATTAGCAAATATAAGTGTCGCGCACGCAGTCAGATAACAGCTGACGCTATACGCGAACATTAAAGGAAAAGAGGAGAGAAAAGAACGGATTCGGGAATTTAAGGATGCGTAATAAACGCTCGTTAAGCTACATCATAAAATGCCCTTTATTCCTGAAGAGAAGTTTCGCGGACATAATGGGTTGTATGAATAAAGTGGAACAACTGCTTTTGTGCGTTTACTTATGAAAGAAAATACCTCGGGTAATATGAAAAAGAATACTGAAGCATTTGCTTGTACACACGCTCTTCAGATCGAAAAATGTTTCTATAAAAAAATGTATAAATAAAACTCATTTCTGATACGCGAAACTTATGGTCGGTATTTTTTTAATGATCGATCGTAGATCTTGTCCGGAATATTTCTAATGTCATGTTTATTTATTTATTAATTTATCACTAATTTTTCATGTTTATTTATTTATTTATTTATTTTTATTAATTCATCATATTGAGTTTTGCCCAATAAAGTTCAATATCTAAAACTTTCAATATCTAAAATATCTTTTCCAAAAGAATTATAGAAGGAAGAATATTAATTAATAATTCGTGACCTACAACTTCTTCCCAGAGTCTGACAGATTCTTTTATAACCTTTTATAATCACATTCTTGAAGTAATAGATGGTGTAACACAAATGTGTAACAAAAATGTCGCAAAATACCAATGGAACAAAAGCGGCACGAACTTACTGGGCAATCCAATATTTATCACGAGACTCGGCATATCGATCGTCCTTAACCACTTAAACGCAAGCTCTTATTTGAGGAATAGAGCCTTGCAATGTTCCAGATTGTTTTACCAGCGCCACAAGGCATATCCACTTTCCCATTTCGCGGACGAATATAGCTCATTGTCGAAAATGTCTCGATCGTATATCCGTGGGGCTCCCGGCGTGGATCTGAAATTTTCATCGGCAAATGAAGCCTCGGGCGGACGCTGAAATGTTTAACGCGCCGTACGCCGTGCGCGGCGATCGCGGCGAAATTGATCGCGAGAATAGCGTTTAATAATAAAGCCGCATCATCGCTTCTTCTTTCTGTCGGCGAGCCAACGACCCTTACTTCCACCAGAAATATTTTCACTTGTTGCATTAGAGCTTGAAATGGCGAACCCCTCGAGCCAATAATCTCATCAATCCCGTTACGTGACCTTTCACGCACATCGACGTCGAATCAATTTCCCCGCGGACGCGCCGGCGGTATCTTTTCTTAAATGAAAAACAACTTTTCTCTGCGAGCGTCGTTCGCGCCATGGAAAAAGCGTTAACTGCAAGTTCTCGCTTCCGTCTTCGAAAGCGGATCAGCCGGAATGATCGATGCTCCTTGTACATACAAGATGTCCCAAAACCATTTCGCGTTCCTTCCCCCTGAGGATTTCTTAATAAATCTGCAGTCGATTTTTCCATGACAGAGATTTGACTGCAGGTGCTATTTAATTTTTCGTAAATCCTCAATTTTCAATATTGAATGTATTCTCGACATAATATATCTACGTCACACACAAAAGCTCCTTTAAAATAGAGCTCCGTCGTAATTAGAAGATACATTTGAAACTTACGGGTTACTTACACGGAGAAAACGTACTAAAACTAACGTAATAAAACTAAATTATATTTAGTTTTACAATGTTTTATGAACATATTCACTGAAAGTAAAATTAATAAATTACTATATGAAATTATTAAATCTGACGATTTACGAATACAAAATATAAAAAACATTTAAGGATTTATAATAATTTTGCAGTAGAAAGTCAAACGTGCATTTTTAAACATTTTTAAACAAATATCTAATATAATTCTTGTCATAATTTCTGGTCCAAGACTACAAAAAATTTGGTTATAATTTTTACACTGAGACGAACAATATCTAGAAAATAACAAAATATCGATTCCACAGATACTAATAACATATTCACTTGTACTAATATACCTTATTTTTATATCGAGAAAAAATTTCTTTCAAATGCGAAAATATTTTTCTAAAACCGTTGCTTTTCATCAAAACAACTGTTTATTCTGTTTAAACAAGAGAATTTAGACTTAGGTGAACATGTTATAGGTACTCATCGAATAAATGTTCTTTTATTTTCCAGATATTTTTTGTCCTCATAGTGCACTTCACAATATTCTCCTCGTGTATCGCCCGTGTATTTGCTTCGCGTTTAATCGCTCGCGGCTGAAAAACCACAAAAATCAAAGAGCACACGTTCAGCCTGAACTGAACGTTTTCAGGACACCCGGTACACAGAACCTGCGCGTCTTACGGAACCGGGAATACGACTCTTACGTCCGCTTTAAGCGGCTTTTAAATTGTAGATCTATTTCGAGAGGTGTCGCCGACCGTCTGACTACTCGACGAGACGTATAGATTACAATCTCATTGCGACACCTCGCGAAAGTGGATCTCATTCGCGATGCAAAAAGATGCAAACGGTCCCATCGGCGGAAGAGAGCATCTCACGTTTCGCGAGAGCCTCCTCCAATCCGGCACGGATGTGTGTGCGTAAAATGCGAGTTACACACGTGCGTCCTCGAATCTGAAGCGCATCTCGATAAAAGCGCACGACGATGTATGCGCTCGCGCGGTGGAGTGCTGACGGACAGCCTTCGTCGCCGATGTCGTCGTCGACGTCCTGAATGAGCTAGACTACAAGAAGATGTGATTGCGTCCGCGATCCGCGGCTAGGAAAAAAAAGCTCGCTGAGAAATCCGGGCTTTAAAGAACATTCGAATGCGATCCCTTGAATTATTCCGATTGTACGGCGAATCCACTCTCCCTCTCTATCTATCCCTGCTCCCGCTCTTTCGCTCGTACTTTACAATTGAAACGTCGGGGTATCTCTCCACGCAGGGGGCCAATGGAATTCGGCTGCCGGCGCGGACTGACGGATTGTCGCTTTACCTATTTGATAGCGCGCAGAGAGAGAGAGTCATCTAGTCCGAAAGTCTCGGACCAGTCGCGACATTGTTCTCTCGTCACGTCTCATGTGCTCGGGAATTTATTATTTCCATTCATGTTCCGGCGGTGAAGTGCGCGCGCATGCAAGATAGAGAAAGAGAGAGAGAAGAAGAAGAAGAAAAAGAGAGTCACCTTATACATGACTCACAAGGCACACAAGGCAGGAAGCCCATAGTATACTGTAACACCAGCTCGTCTCGCTTCGTAGCGATATCGGATTTCGTGGGATCGATGATGGCCGGGATGCAGTTAACCCCGCACCAAGTTCTACGCTCGTTTTTCGTGCTCGTGTCCGACGGACGGGGATAAAGCGCGGTGCTGAGCGATAGGCGCTCGCGTGCTTAATTGCCACCTCGATACCTCGCTCTACGCCGCGCGTGTTACGGCAGTCGCTAAATTTTTTTTTACGGCGTCGACATACCGGCCAGCCAGCCAGCCAGCCAGCTTGACCCTCACTCGCGTGAAAACGCATGACAATCTTTCGCGCCCGTCCCCGGGTGACCGCGTGCTTGCGCGCGCAGCGATACCCTTTTACGACTCATTAAAACGGCCGAAATCGAAATTACGCTGCCGCGAGTATACGCCGTGTTTTATTGACGGTAAAGCCGGTGAGGAGTAATTAGGTTCGTATCAAGTTTGCAAACTGCTTCATTTTAAGACTTTTGGAACTCCCTCGAGCTCGCGCAGCCGCGTCCGCGCGAGCGCGCCATCGATGCTCGAGGAGTGGCGCCGTTAATTTGCATGAAAGTAATCCGCAAATGAATATTCACCCGGCATATCACTAAGGCCGTGAAAGGGGACGCGGGCCAGACGCGAATTAAGAGTTAATGTTCACGCGTCCGTAACGATCAAAACACGTTCATTGCGTATTTATTTATGTAAACCGCTGAAACTCTCGCGAAACGAAACAAACAGGGGCTTTCCTGCCAATTTTGGAGGAAGAGAGCGTGGGAGAAGGGCAACACAGCGTTATACCGAATCTCACCTGCGCGGCAGGAGAGAGAGAGAGAGAGAGAGAGAGAGAGAGAGAGAGAGAGAGAGAGAGAGAGA
>NW_022639537.1:909634-910194 GCF_010583005.1 Odontomachus brunneus
GAGAGAGAGAGAGAGAGAGAGAGAGAGAGAGAGAGAGAGAGAGAGAGAGAGAGACTGCGCTCTACTAATCCACAGCGATACAGTCGTACGGAGAGGAGAAGCGCGCGACCTCGAGTGAGGATGTTTTTAACGTTAAACGATCCATGTAATTACGCGCCATTACCCACATACGCCTTATCGAGAAGCGCGCCTGCGGTTATGGATTGGATGTATAAGACGCTATAAAGTCCTTTAATCCGGGAGACGCGTTGTAGAATGGATCCTCGAGGCCATCGCGCTCCGATCGGCCGCGTATAAACCGTCGATGGACGATTACAGGGCGGAAAATAAAATTTCACCGGGAAACGTACGTGCCGGCGTGATAAAGGCGGCAACAAATTTCGCGGATGGCGGAGTTACGCGATTACGTGACGCGTCGGCCAGGAAGGTTACGAGAAAGTTTCTGGAGTGTAAAGTGGGCTTAAGGCGAAGGCAGGATAAGAAGCCACCGAGGCAAAGCTTTATAAGGAGTAGAGAAAAAGAGAGAGAGAGAGAGAGAGAGAGAGAGAGAGAGAGAGAGA
>NW_022639537.1:911389-912809 GCF_010583005.1 Odontomachus brunneus
AGAGAGAGAGAGAGAGAAGGGGGAGAAAGGAGAGAAAGAAATGACGACGCGGTCGTGAGAATGTACACGGCTAAGCAAAAAATTCCTCTCGGAAAGTGCTCAGGCGTACTCGAAACGGCCCGGAAGTTTCGTGGATGTTACACCGACCTTTAATATCCGGCGCACGTACGGCGACACCCTTTAATAAATAACGGATCGCCGACATTTCGCGCGAGATGCAGTAATTTCCCTCGACTGCATTTTTGGCATGCCTCCGCGACGGGCGGAACGAGCGGAATTAATAGGAGCGCGATCATCGGTAACGATCGGCGAATTTGCTTGTAACAGTGGCATGATGAAGATCGTTTATCGAGGCAAAAACGATCTCGGGAGGGAGCGATGCAAACTTCACCGCGAGATTACGTGACGTCTTTGATGAATTAATGTGCCTTTTATATAAATCAGAATCCGGAGATGCTGCAATGCCAAATAAAGTGTGTTGTGACAACACGTTCAGGATAAATACTAGTTTAGATAGTCGAAAATAGGAAGTTTTAGGAACTTTTTTTAAAGAAATGAATAAAGAAATCGAATTGCTATGATCGTTATATCCATATTCTATGGTTAAAGAGGAAATTAAAGAGGAAATGGCCCACAACCATAGTTCTTATGATACGTGACATTTAGTTAGCTTATTTTTATATATGTATGCCTCAATCGAACGAATATTGTTGTTGCGGGGGGAGGGGGTCTGCAAAATACTATAGTCGAGGGATCCGTAAGGTTACACCACATGTCACTGAGAGTATCACTCAAATACATATAGATAGACAGCAAAAAAGCAACTTCTATAATTATTACAACCATCTTGTAAGCATGGACGAAAAATAATATTAATATTTCGTCGTCAACCATACTTGAGCAAGTAATATCTTTAGTGTCTTCTCCGTTAGGGTTTATTACCGTTAGGATTATTAACTACTTGTCGTTGTTTTAAGTGTAAAAGATATTTTTAAAAAATTGAAATTTCGTTGAGATCTTTTGTACTGAGCGTGAGACGTCTCTAAATAGTGAACAACATTACATCATTATGCCAGTAAGTTAGCAAAATTATTATATTTCTACTGTTTTTTAATAGATTTCAGAATCAAGCGAGTAGGGAAACCCCATTCAAAACCATTTTTAACATGTTTAGAAATTTTTCTTGCTTAATTTTATAACTTGTTAAAAAATACTAGAAATAACCGGTTTTGCCAACTTAATCCTGATAACCAACTAAGTCCCGGTTTCCTCTACATAAGAGTCGTATGGCAATTCAAAATAAATTATTGCTCAAGTATTTATACCGGGATTATTGCTCAAATATTATACCAAGACAAGAAATATTATCAAGAGAGAAAGAATATTTAAGAAAAAAAAAAAAAAAAAAAAAAAAAAAAAA
>NW_022639537.1:912873-927461 GCF_010583005.1 Odontomachus brunneus
AAAAAAAAAAAAAAAAAAAAAAAAAAATATATATATATATTCGATAGGTATTAATAACTTAATTCTTTTATTTGAATAGAATAAACAATTGCTTTCATGAATAGCTAAGATTTTAAGATAATGTATATTTTCTTAATAGCTATTTCGAATAGCTATTATATAGCTATAAATGCTATTATATTATAGAATATAAATACTTAGCATTTTTGAACAGCTAAGATTTTAAGATAATATACATTCCGGAAGCTATACCTAGACATAATATACATTTTCTTAATTGAAAAATATATTTTATATTAGCATAAAAGTAAATACGTTATTAAATCCTCATTGAACATAAATACTTTTATTTCTTAGATATTTTTCTTTCAGTGCATCAATATATTAGTATCTATATATGTGTGTGTGTGTATGTGTATGACGTGTGTAAAAGAACACGCTAGGATGTGCTATCAAGAAACGCGTATTAAAAAATTAACGTAAAATAATATATAATATTAGTATCATGATATATAAAGAATGGATAATGGAAAATATCACGTAACGGCTCGCTCAAGTATGGCAGGACGCGTCGAAGTTCGCGTATGCTTGCCGCGCGCGGACAATAACAAACACACGCGTACGCCTCAATCGACGATCATAACAGCTTCAGACGCGGAGATGATTACGTCGCGCCCGTCGCGTCTCCTCCTGACTTCTTCACGTTAATCAGCGCGCGTTTGTGAAATAAAACGCCATACTTTGTACGTGCGCTTTTGTCGTGTCGGGTTCGTCGCGAGCAATGTCCTGTAATAAAATAACGTTGAGAGAGTAGCTTTCTAACCTGAAAGGTGACTACCACGTCTCTTTTAGATTTAAAGGAAAGATAAATCCTCGGCCTGTACACGAACATAACATAACTAATTAGAAAGTCTCCCTTCTGTTTCAGATCTGAGGGGAAAAATGCGACGACGTGTAATGGGCGCAATTCCAGAGGATGTCGTTCTGGTGGACACGAAGGAGCCGCGTACCGGAGGATCCGGTTCGGGCTGTGCAGGATCGGCTCAAAGGTAAGTTTATATTTTCCCGTGCTTTTCTAATAGATTCTTTGATTATCGCGTTTGATTATTGAGATAATTGAAATTGTAAAACAATCAGATCAATGGAAGTCGATGCAGGCTAAATTATATGATTTTTGTTTTTATTATATTGCTTTTTAATTATTGGACTTCAATTTTTTTAATTATTACTTTCAGGAATCAGAAATTTTATTATATTATAATAACCAAGCGAGATATAAAAAGAAATCATAGAATTATATAGTCGCAAAGAGTCAACACATTCGTGTGTGTATGTCGAGTGTGTACACGCGTTCTTCCGATTAAACCAAGAGCATAAATTTAATCAACAAAACAACACTTTTTTGTTTCAGATTGAGATAGCGGAACGTGGTTGATCCTGAGTTGGCGTTATGTCGGTGAGTTACTAGAAACGAGTATAAACATTAAAAGATTTAGGATGACGGATGTTTTGAAAATTTCGTTAAAATTAATGCGATTTACTTTGCCTATAGATTTTTGCATACTGGGTTTTGCATGTATGTCTTTGTGCTGTCAAATATACTGCTAGAAAAAATACGATTAAGGGAACGCCTTTTTAAACATGTTGTTTAATAGATGTTTCAAATATCATAAATACTTCTCTTTTTTACACGGAAAGAAAAGGTTGGTTGAATTAAACAAATTTCTGATAAAATAGGAACGCATCAGAAAATTTTGGTTGAAGTTATCAGAATTCTATTCAAGTCAACAAGATTTCTGACTTGAATAGAATTCTAGTAACGTCAACCGCGGGATTTTCTGGTTCGTCCATATTTTACCAAAAAAGTTGGTTAATTCAACCAAGCGTTTTTTTCTGTGTAACTATATTTATCTCTAGTATTGATCTTTAGTAATAATATTTATATCAACTTTCTATTTTATTCTGTATATATATATATATATATATATATATATATATATATATATATATATATAAATTTAATATATTATATTAATTTTTCTTTGTTAAATTTTGTCCAAACGATAAAATTATTCAAAATACAAAACTACACATTTAGTGCGATCCCCTAATTGTATGGAGCAGTGCATAATGCGCAACAGAATTATTGCGTCACCGTACATTGATTCGTGTGCGCATAGAATAGTGGTAAAGAAAGAGGGTGATTACTTCCCTCACGTTGATAGACGTGTTGATCCCTCACTTCGCGATCAGCACGTTCGATCTTTAATTCGCGTTGCACTTACTGTATTCGTGGATTTCAATTGTATGATTCATTGTTAGTTGCTACACGCGATTCGTGCCCACAAGTGTGTCAGAATGACATAATAAGCCGTTGCGAATTTACGAGATAAGGCATTCGCGTTTTAGAAAGTTAAAACAAATTATTATTATTATTATTTTTCATTTCTTGTGTTGATTTCGTTGATGGTACCGCGAGCTTGAGTTGGCGGTTCTTTACGCCCGATTTGCAGGTGTGCTTTTTTGCCGGAAATCACTGTGTCGTAATAAGTATTCAGTGAAGAAATTTACAAGTTCCGATATTTCGCCATTTGCCAAAAATAAATTCGTAGATTTCAACTCGAGATAAGAATCACAAGAAGCTTTCACAGATTTCGTCGAAATATTCGCTAAATGCTGCTGTAACATAACTATTAGTCGCGTCGCGAGTGAAAAACAGCGAAGTGCAAGCAATTGCTCTGCTGTACGAGCGAAGCAGCGACACGGGATGCACTTCCGGACGAGGAACAATGCAATTCGAGGTGCTGCAGCGGACTTGGTGGACTTAACTGTGGACGTCGATGGATTCAGCGCGCAATGGTGAGTGTCCAATATGAACGCTCACAAAGCGTCACGTTATGTAGTTCATGCATGCACGTAAATCGCATTGGTTTTGAACGAAATACAATATCTTGATACCGAATTCTGGAGTAAAATTAGAATCGGAAATTTTAATACGAAAATATCGAGAGATTACAATAATTGAAAATACTACAAATTTTGAGCGGTTAAAACCGTAATTTTACTTATTGCTATTATTATCTTCACTTATATTTGTAAACTATTTGTATAATATATTACATTCTAATGTGAAGCTTCAGATGTGCTACTAAAAGGATATATTGCCCGTATATTCTCTGCAAAAAGAATAACTAAAATTTAAAAATACTTATTATATTTTTTCGTGTAAAAAAGGTGTGGTATATATACATATATGCCACAGTTTATTTACTTTATATTATTTATAATTATGAAACTTTTATCTCTCTGAGCCGCAATAAAGCTTGTATATAGTATTTTGAATATACTGTGTACAAGAATTGAAATTTTTTAATTATTTTTAAAAATATTTTTTCTTTTACTGAAGATAGCAACATTATATATTTCTATAAGAGCACGGTCTAAAATATTCTCAAATAGCAATATGACATCAAATGACGTATCAATGACGTTAGAGTCGCCATTAATGCGTCATTAAAACATCACTTGACGTTATCATATTTATTGGGCTTGCACTTCAAAGTGAAGTAACTTTTTGTCTAGACTCTAAATCAATGTCAAATTATTTGTCATTTGTCAATTAATATTAATATTTTGATCATTCTTGGATACAATATAGATTAATATCCAATTTTTAAAAAAAATTTTTCATTATTTTTAAGAGAGAGTTACAGACAATATATTCTTAAAAGATAAGGTACAATAATTTTAAGATATCGTATATAGATTAAAATATTGAGCGAAATTTATTATGTGACAAACCCATTGATGAAAAATTTTCATGAAATACTTCTCTATCTTGTTTCTCATATTAAGTCAACTGAATGCATAACAGGCATTAATCTTGATGCATACGTCGTGTGTCGACAATTGATATAACGAAACTATGAACGAATAGAATTTTAACAAACGAAATAAAAACGATACTTGCGCATGCTGTTAAATATTTAAGCATACAAAATCTGTAGAATATCGCCAACTAATTTTGATCGCACATAATTCGAAAACTAACGTGGCGTTTCTCTACTATGATTTTTCACTCTGATACTCTAATATTAAATCAAATGATGAAGTATCGCGCGACAATTTTGATATGCCGTATATAAACGTGAAAGAACAGATTATCAAAAGGCTCGTCCGATAGGGAGGAGGAACTGCGTAACGCGATCTTGAGCCGCAAATTTTATTAGCTCTTTCTCACGGAAAGAACCTCGTTCCCAAAGGCACGCACTCACCATGCAGGTAGACCCTTTCATAATATCTCCCTCTATCAGCCGCTCTTTGTAGTATCATCTTACTTAATGGATTTCCAGTCGTGCGAAACACAACACCACGCCGATTACAATTTCTACGGGACGCGGGAATGAATTTTTAGCTAACCTTTGTGCGTGTATATATTCGCGTGTGTATGTGTGTGTGGGTGTGAATACGTGCACAGGCGGTATATCGGCGCAAATCGACTTGTATTTAAATAATTTACGTGAACCGGTATTCCGTGGCACTTTTAATGCCTTATTTATCGCATAACTTTCTGACGACGACGGTGCGTCGCTCGTAAATCGGGAGCTCCGGTGTCGCGCGCTTAAAGTCCTTGTTTTTCGCTCGCAAGAACCTCGGCGATACATCACGGGTTGACTATATCGGGCGTGCGACGCTGCGGCAATTACGCGTCGGCGGAAAAACAATTATCAATTATAGATAGAGACTAACTACGTTAGCATACTCCAAGAATTTCGGGCTCGTCGCATTTTCGAAGTGCGTAGGAACGCGTCGATCGATTCGGAGTCGGCTTAGTGAAAAGCGCGATCCAACGTTACCTTCTTCAATCTACGCGATAGTCGAATGTAACTTACCTAGGCTATGAATAAAAGCTAAAACGAGATCTCTTGATTAAATGAAGACTTGAGTTTTACGCGTGTTTACTGTTCTCAAGCGAGCTCGCGCAACGATCACGAATCGCTCGAGAAAGGACAATGAGTAAAATGGAGTTTTGATCTAAAAAGTGTAAAGTAAATTATACATGTTATTTTGCGTTTTTTGGATCGCTGAATACGCTGAATTCGAGAATTAGTGTGACAAATATATTCTTCTTTTGAATACATAATATAATGAACTTTTCTCAAATTTGTAATGAGACTGTTTTATCAAAAAATATATTCTCTGTTGAAGGTAATCATTATTTTATAATAAAAAAATTAATAAACTGAGTAATCGCTTTTCTTAGAAGTAGAATAATATTTTTTCTGTGTGTACATGGAAAAAATATAATGAAATTTCATAATCTTAGATGATAGAGAATTTTTATGATCGAAATTACTACACTGAGAGAAAAAAATATTTAAGAAGTAAAAAATATTTATTTGATACCAATAACATATTTACTTATAGTAATATAAAATATTTTTTCCAAACAAAAAACTATAAATTTCTTTAAAAACTTCGCTTTTCATAAAAGTCATTGTTTATTCTATTTAAATAAAAGCATCTAAGTTCAAGTGAATACTTGAATACGAATAAATACTTGAATAAATACTTGGATACAAATTTATTACCGAATAAATACTTTTCATCTTTCAGATATTTTTCTCCTATAGTGTATATATTTGTTTAAATATATTTGACGTTTGACTTTTATTATACAATTTTGAATGTTTTTGATATCGTATATTTCATAGAGATCGTCAAATTTTTGTGGTAATGCATACTATAATGTATGCTATAACGTCAGAATATAGTGCTGTACAAAAAACATTGTAAAATGAAATATAATCTTAATGTCATTTTTACTGGAATATTCCTTCCGCGTGTATGTTTTTCGAAGCGACACAATAACGCCTGTCCGTTCCGCTTAATACACATGGACATTATATTGCCGGCCTAATAATAAAATCGATCAAACTGTCATTGGCGCAATATAACACGTTCAATACACTCAGCTACGTGGAGAATCTCCGCGCGCTTCTGCTACCTATTTGTTTTATTTGTTTTCTCATGCCGCGTATACCCAGCTCAACGAAACAATCAGTTAAATTCCGCTGAAGCGCGACACAGGGCCCACCTGGCGATCCTTTGTGAACCAGCACAATCAACCAGCGATCTCGAAATATTAATAAAGGAACTAACGCTGCGCGAGCAAGAGAGAGAGAGAGAGAGAAAGAGGCAGGAAAGGGAGAAAGAGAGAGAAAGAGGCAGGAAAGGGAGAAAGAGAGAGAAAGAGAGAGCACGCGGTCCCTTTATTATTACGCGCTTCGTAAAGAAACGCTTACGCTAAAGGGAGGAAAAAATAAGACAAGGTTGTAGTCTATTAAACGTAAATATCTGCAGAGAAAGCTAGTGGGGAAGATCCGAGCGCGGGAGTCCCTTTATTTCGCGTTCCAAAACAAACGCGTTCATAATATCTCACAGACGTATGTCGCGCGCGCGCGCGGGTATGCGAGCGGCCTGTGTCACAGTCGAACAATACCGAATCGCGATATGTGATCCCCCTGTGCGATCCACCAGCGACGGATTTTTCATTACGGGTATCCCCCGTTTTTTAATTAATACGATTCGAGGCAGGAATGCGACGAACGCGCGGGCGCGCGCGCGCGCGTCCGCGAGGACGCGATCTGCATAGAATTTCGCCCTTTAAAATCTGCATCGTTAATTTCCGTCGGAACATCTGACGCGTACAAAAATGTGCCACGTGCATATGACAAGCGTCTAACTCGATCCTTTATCCGCGGGCCCGGGATATAACGGACCGGCGCGCGCGGGATTTAACTCATCGGGTTGTGCCGGCACGGGGTGTGTGTGGGTGGGTGTGTATGTGTGTGTATGTGTGTGTATGTGAGAAAGAGAGAGAGAGAGAGAGCAGGTATGATCGGAGAAACGACGACGGAAATTCCGGCCGCTATTTGTTAACATCTTTTCGAGATTAAATTTTAATCCCACACGGCGGATTGGCTTAAGTGAAATCTCCTTAGTGTGTAGCGCGCTGCGGAACTGGATTTAAATCGTTTCACGCTACGCTGCCAGATTAGGTTGCTCCCGGGGAGCGCAGCTGGAATTGATATTTTCAGTACCGTGACCGTCGCCCGAGGGAAACCATGTGCACCAAGTGCACGCTCGTTTCCTTCGAGTGCATATGCTTTCTTGTGCAAGCTTGCCTTCCTGTTCATTAGTCGTTGTTGCGATTGTTTGTAATGTACTATCTGAGGGGAAGTCGTTAAAAAATTCACCGAGAGATAGTAGATTTCTTTGCTCCGTCTCTGTCTCGTTAAGTGCAGGATGTCCGATTTCTACCGAACGTGTGGAGCCGAACGTTAAGAACAGCTATGTTGGGGAGTGGGGGGATTTAACGATTTAACTGTTCCGGTCTTGCAATTAAGCCTTCTGTCACATTTTTGCTAATGAAACATTGGGCCCAAATTCTCAATCAACTTTTCATATATCACAGTGTAACTATTTTAGACGAAACTAAGATTGGATAAAATACGTTTTGCATTTAAAATTCAAAATTTGAAGGTGATTGAGAGCAAAATCTTGATGATTTCGGGATGTATTTACAGAACTTGAAACACGACATCAAAAAGTCATCCCAGACAGGTGTGTGTGTAAATTTGCCAGTCGACTTTATCAGTTGACTTATAAAAATTATATGAACAGTTTATATGTTACTCATATTTTTAACACATAGAATGACAAAATACGAGTACGAGAGGAACACAAAAATGATCGAAACTTCCTTAAATAATGTGTCATGTGAAATGTAATACAACAATGCAAACTTAATCAATAAATCAATTGTTGCATCAATATGATAAAATAATTACATTACTGCATGATATAAAATTAGTGATTAATTCAATACAATCCAAAGACTTTCATGATTGTCACAACGTGATAACATGAGACAATCGATATGATGGAAACTCTACAACTTTCTTTAAATTACATTTATGAGAAAAATATGCATATATTGAATAGATTATTAAATTTACATATAATTATGTAATTTTTTGTTATATCGATGCAGCAACAAGTTTACAAAAGTTACATTCAGATTTCTATATCTCATTTTACATGGCATATTGTTTCAAGCAAATTTCCACCATTCTCTCTTTCATATTTCTATTTGGTCATTCTTTATGTGATAAAGATAAGTGCCATATGGACTACTCGTAAGGGGGATGCAATCTTTACGAATCGACTAATAAAGTTCCTAGATAGACTTATGATTATCACGACATGAATCGATCAATAATGAAAACTACCATTTCTTTAATCACATTTATAGACAAATTGACTGTATTGAATTGATTATTAAATTTTTACCATACACAATAATGTAAATATTTCGTTATATTGATGCCACTACGAATTTACTAAAAATTACGCTCAGAGATTTCTACATTACATTTTGCGTGTGACACGTCGTTTGGAGAAAACTTTTTTCGTACCTTTTTTGTGCTTCTGTAAATGTGAGTACTATATGAATCAGTTATAAGGGACGCAATCAAATCGACTGGTGAAATTGCTGACAGGATTTACACCTGTCTATCTGGAAGTATATTTGTTTCATAGAAAAAAAAAGTTTTCATTATCGTCTGTTTCATGTCATGATAATCGAGCTGGGTGAATTGTAATTTTTTGTTATATCGAGCTGGGTGAATTGTAATTTTTTGTTATATCGAGCTGGGTGAATTGTGGAAGTATATCCGGGAAGGGGACAACTTAGGATACATCAGCGAGTCTTGGTTAACGGTAGAAGTGTAATCTGCGCGCTACAAAGCGGGCGTTGCGTGTAAATGATTAAAAAGCAATTCCTTTAGCGAAATCATACGGTACACTCAATCGAATGACAGCCGGCGGCCGTAATGTTTGCTACAGTATTCACGAGTACAAAGTGCACTTAGCAGAACTAACGTAACTCGCGAAGCATTTACGGGCGGTGCGTGATCTTCGAGGTGGAGACGAGTTATACGGAAATGCATTTAACCCGAAACATAACGAGGTCGTGCGCTCGCTCACTCGCTCGCTCAAATCGTAACGTTTTACACGACAATTCCAGGATTAGGTGGCACCTTGGGGTTTTAGAGTCCGTCCGAATGGCGGCCGGCCTCGTCGCGCCGACGATAAAAGAGGAGACGCTGCCGTTTATTACGTCTCCCTCGTCAGTCATTATCCTCGCAACTCCTCCGCGATATTGCGTCAGAGCGGGACGACGGGCCGGCGTAATCCGTGAATGCAGAGTAATCAGCGGCAGTTTGCGCGCGGCATAATTGCCGGCCGTGTCTATTATGTCGCCTTCGCGTACGCGACTCCCACTAAAAACTCTCGCGGAATGCATTTCCGAATGAATGCGAAATTGTCCGCGTCCGTTGACCCCGCCCTTGTGGTCGACGGGCGATTTCCTGGGACGGTACGTGTCTCGCGGTCGCACCGGTAGTGGCCTTGCCGATATCCGTCTCTCGCATGAAGTGAAAATACTAATTCCTAGACACTAATAACACTGAACATAACTCTAGATACATAATTAATACATAATATTTAATACACAATAAATAGATATACATTAGTATTATATATTGATACATCATTAATTAATGCATAATTAATTAATATATTTAATAACTTAACTCTGGACATTTTTATTTTTTAGTTTTTAATTCTTACAATTCGGGCCACAAGTGGCTAGGATATCAAGGGTAGCGAGGATATCATATTTTTTACCGATGCATCACATATAGTGACATATAGTTGACATATAGGGAAGAATTCTAGTTTAAAGATTGTAAAAGTTACTCGAAAAAACCGCTCGATCTGTGAGGATTAAATACTTTTTTACACTTTTAGTGTAGAATATACAATGTGTCTGACAATTTATGACGCGTCCCCGTTGTATGCAGGCAGATCTTATTAAGTTGAATACAAAATTCCTTTATCATTTCGCAAACGTAAAATTTGGAGTTATTAATTCAGGAAGATTAGTGAAATGGTGTGTATGTGTGTGCGTATGTGTGTGATCACGCGCGATAGATGCGCTATGATGGTCGTCGTATGCTTGTACATTAAATCAAATTGAACAAAAAAGTCCTCTAACATTTTACAAACTACATAAATTTTACAAAAAATACAATTTTTTAGTTATTGATTGAAGAAAATTGGTGCATAATTACAGACAATCATGCGCCAATTATTGTCTTTATTAATAACTAAAGATCTACGTGATCATTCGCAAAATGGGACACAGAAGAAAATTTCAGCTCGGGTAACTCGGAATGGAGACCAAATGAAAAAATTGCTGACGAAAAACAATATCTCTGTTACTGTGACTGAAAACGTTTGCCTGAATATTCGACTTCATTAAAAACTCAGTTGATTCAGTTGACTTGACTGAAAACAATTGGCTAAGTAGAGACCTACTGTGGAATCTTTCTATTCCTACAGCTGCGTTTTTCATCTGGTCCCCAAATAACAGAAAATTCAGTGTCATTAACAGAGTTGCTTTTTTCCGTGTAGAAGGCTTTTTTACACGCAAGGTTTAGTTTCACCTAAGTACAAGCATACGGTGATAGGCGTCGCCATTACACAACTCATCTACCGTATCACGCGTGATCATTGACCAATCTTTTTTAATTAATAACTCAACATTTTATATGGTTGTTTGTAAAATGATAGAGGACTTTTTTGTTCAGTTTAATATACAAGCACACGACAGATGTTATTACAGTGCACCGTACGCGGAGAAAATTTTCTAGTAAATATTACTAAAAGATTTTGTGACCGAGGAATAGATCAACATAATTTACTCTCCTTTCGTTTCATATGTGCTACTTAGATTTTAGGAACTGAAATATAGTATTAAAAAGTATTACTTGATATGTTTCTTACGAAATCTGCTGTTTTTAGCGAAATTTATTGCTATTTCTTAGCAAAATAGACCTTATTGACAGTCTATACCTAGGCTAAAAACATAGTAAAATAGAAAAGAATTTATATGAAAAAAAACTATAATATTCTCTATCCTATATTCCGTATATCGCGTGTGATTATTCACTAATATTTTTTAATTAACAACTAAAAATTTTATGTGGTTGTTTGCGAAATGGTAGAGTATTCGGTTTGATGAATTCTGCCCGCAAATAACGCCTGTCATGATTTGTCAGACACTATATATATATATATATATATATATATATATATATATATATATATTATTGAATATTATGTATATTCTATGTTGAAAGTTTAAATATCCGTATTGGAAGATCGAAACACAATAATAAGAATATCCAGAATTAGGTACCAGTATTATTGTTCAGGTATTTTTACTTTATAATTTGATGAGTTCTGGCTTGTCAGACGCCTTGTATATATATATATATATATATATATATATATATATATATATATATATATATATATATATTGAATATGCGTATACTACACGCAAAAAAAATTTTAGTTGGTGCAACCAAATAGGAACCAACTGAAAATTAGGTGATTAGAAGCGATATCTCTGTTACGGAAACTAATATTTCTGTTGTCGCAACCGAAAATATTCGTCTAAACATTCAACGATATTAGAATTCGGTTGAGGCAGCTGAGAACAATTGATTATACAGAAGTCTCATAAAGGAATTTTTCTGTTCCTACAGCCGAGTTTTTGTCTGATTCCTGAGCAACCGAAAATTCGGTTACACCAACAGAATTGTTTTTTCTGTGTACGTTGAATATATTATGCATATTCTCCGTGGAAGATTTAAATATCTGTATTGAAAAACCAAAAGAATAAGAGTTCATAGTTGGGTCTATAGCTGGGTTGTCCAGATATTGGCACTTTTTGTTTTACAATATCGCGAACGTGTACAAGAAGCGTACACGCGAGTATTGTTTTCCTTTTATTTTTATCCAACGAGAGGATCATTTGCCGGACCTCTCGAAGAATTCCCTTCTTCTTGCTGCCGGAAATATTGTCTGACGCGGGTCACTCTGTGATCTAAAGCGGTCGGCTGGCCGGTCTTTGTGTCCGTGGGCGCTTCAAAGTGTAAAATTAAAGTGAATTCTTGGCTGTCTTCTCTAGCTTGGAACAAAGAAACAATTTTCGCACCCTGCCTCCGGCTCTCCTTTACGACGCTCAAGCGCTTCTCTCACGAGAGAGTCCCATGTGTCGTCGGACGAGTTACTGAAATATTACGACACAATATCGATCACGCGCGCGCCGTGTGCTCGCGAGAAGGGTGAAACATTTCACGCGAATTTCCGCGTGTAAACCGCGGGCAAGGCCGCGTATTTCTTATTATCGCTACGACTAACGTTTCTTGTCGTGACAAAAAGAAATTTGCCCCTCGTTTGACGGACGAATGCTAACAAGGTGCGGCGTAATAATAAACACGATTTCACGCGATAGATTTCAATTACACCCAATAATTCGCAGAGCTCTCAACTTACACGATGTGTTTCTCGCGGCCGCGCCGCGCAACACAATTAGTCGGCGTTCTTCTGATTTAATTATTAATGCGATCCACTTATTTCATTATCGGCGTGAATGACATAAAACACGAGCGGGATTCGTGAAGCTCCGCGTGGACTCTCGCAACGTCTATTATCTCCGTGAGCAATATCAAAATCCTCTTATTACTCGACTCTTTCTATCAAAGACCTCTTCCCGAACTTAACGTCAATTCTCCTCCTTCTCCTTGGCCCGGAATAGAGAACCTACTTTTTTAATGAACCCGTTAGATATTACCGCTACGTTCTTATGTTATTAATCTCGTTCGAGACACGATGACGTGCCTTTCATGAGGATCTTATTTTACATTTTATCGTCGTCCAAAGTTGAAAGCGATTTTCCCCGACCTATCCGGAGCTGGTTAAGGATCAAAGCGCGTCCCCAATATTGAGTTCATTTTCCGAGACCATGAAGGCAAGCAACACATCGATCGAACTTGGTGGACTACCCGTAACACATAATATTTACCGGGTGTTCCTTTTTTCTCTCTCTCTTTCTCTTCACATCTACGTCGCTGTGACATCGCCGTACCTCACCCCTTCTCTCCCTACCCTTCCACCCTGCCCTGTCGTAGATGTAATTAAGTAACGTATACACCGCGATGTGACTACAAACATCCACGTCGGCATTCTCATCGAACACCGTGATTGCATTTCGATCGTTAATTAAACCGGTTTCCTCCTCCGCCCTCTCGCGCGCCATTCGTCTCTACTCTCAAAATTAATTTCATCCGCGTATCCGCACCGGCCCGGCCGGCCTTTCGTAGTCCTCTATTCGCTCGCTCTTGTTTGTACGCCACTTCTGCCCGCGATCCCATTCGTCCGTTATAAAACGCTGTGTACTTAGCACTCGACTTCGGTACAGAGCAAGCAAAGAAGCAATTCGCGCAAAGTAAGTAACGTTTGAATTCGGAATATGAGGAAAGGGAAGGGAAAGAAGAGAGTATCTTGACTGTTCGCGCGGGGACGAGATGACACGACGCGACGTCGAACGTCGCCGCGGCCAGCGTCGCGGAGAAATTGGCCGAATCGTTTGGCGTCGCATTTGACGCATGTAATTACGAAATACGCGGTGCCGCATTTGCATAAGCTGCAAATTGGACATGGAAATTGCACAGTGTTTAGCCAAGCGTTCATGTGTTCAATCGCGGGCCGACCGGCAACGCGCTGGCCGTCGCCGCTGCGGCGTTTCGTTCATAAGCCAAGCGTCGGGCCGACACAATCATATCCCCGAAAGTTCAAACATGTGTGTAACGCTTCCGATGAGCGTTTGTAAAATTTATTTTGGCCTCCCTCCTCTTTCTCCTCCTCCGCCGCCTGTTCCTCCTCTTCCTGTTCCTCTCACCCCGTGAATCCGCACATCAACACGCGTTGCCGTCTCTCTACCTTTCATTAAACGCAACCCACATGCGTCGAATATGCATATGCGCCGCATCCGACACGCATCGTTGCGTCGCGCGGCTCGTAATTAGAGAAAATTAAATCTACGTACTAAGCCCCCGAAATTCCCTCCCCCTTCTCTCTCTCTTCCCCTCTCTTCCTCTCTCTCTCTCTCTCTCTCTCTCTCTCGCGCGCGCGCGCGTGTAAGCTGCGCCTTTTCTATCGGCCGGCGATTTTCGTACATATCGCGAATTGTGTACGTCGAGCTTGCGTTTTTCGCTTCTCCATTTCATTTCCCTTGTCCTCCCTCCCCTCCTCCACTCCTCCCCTTCTCCCTCGCTCCTTTCGCTCAACAGGCTTCATATTTTTTAAGCTTTAATATTTTTTACACCCCGCGCGTCCGCTCCCGCCTGTCAAAGGATATTTCACTGTAGTCGCCGGCAAATATTTATTGCGTATCCGCTTTGCGCGGGGATAATTTCATAATGCATTACTCGTCGGGGTTGCCGTGAAGCTCTTTGATGCGAGGGCCGAAAGTAGGAGGAAATCCACTTGAAAAACTTTATACTTCGCCCCGCCGGCATCCGAAACTTGAGAAATCCTTCAGACAGCTCGCGGAAAACTCGTGAGAGAAAGAGAGAAAGAGTGAGAGAGACGGGGGGGGGGGGGGGGGG
>NW_022639537.1:927607-944290 GCF_010583005.1 Odontomachus brunneus
GGGGGGGGGGGAGGGAGGAGAGACGAGAGAGAGGACCAACGTTGCATCGCGATCGATATCGCGATTCGGTGTGCCGCTGCGGAACGGAGAAGTCCAGGTTGACGTCTAACTTCGTTTGCACAGATGAAGACAGTCAAAGCATCCGCGTCTCGAGATAAGGCGGAAACGAAGTTTACTTCTTTCACGCCTGAAGCCCCTTTTAAATGTCCGGGCGCAATCGCGGAAAAATGATCCGTTTCGTGTTCCCCTTTTCCCTGCTCCCTCCGCTGCCCGCTCCGCGTGGTGGGGAACGGTGATATTAAGCAGCGGCATTCGGCAATTAATCGGACTTCTCTTGGGGGAGGGGGGGAGGAGTTCCATCACCGTGTAAATACTTCCGTCAAGGAACACACTGCGCTGTGCACACTTCCCTGGCGGAAATGAAAGAGCAAGAAAGAGTATCAAATATCTAATAATACTTTTCCTTTTTTTTCGTTCTGAAAAACTCCGAAACTCTTCTGTATGCAAAAAGGACTTTAAAGTGTTATCATACATCTTTTTCATTAGGGTCGCGACCGGATAGGTTGTCCGTTATTTGTACATGGATTCTGGAACGTCTCGTTCAGTGGTAAAGATTACTTTTTAATAAGGGAATTTTTTCCGACTGGACAAAACGCGTGCGCTCCGACAGAAAATAGTGGACAACTTATCTGGCCGCGATTAACACGGAGAATTTTTCTCAAAGGTACGAGCGCTCATTAATCGAAAAAGTGACACGGTAGCCTTGCCCGATTAGAGTATTTTGACGTATAAGTGTATCCCATTGTCGCGCAATACAAGTTTTGTAAATTATACTATGCTGTACGCAACAAAAATCTCCTGCATGTACCGACATGGGGAAAATCGAGTCGTTGTGATCTCCTAAGAAGATATCCCGTCTTCTTCGACTCTGTTACGGTATTGTAATGAGTTTCGTTTCGCCTGTGTCTTTCTTCCCCTCCTCCCGTAAATCACGTAACAGGAAAACATTATATCCAATTTTAATGGCACGTTCCGATCGAATCTTGCGCAAACGCGCGCCGTAATTTCTCATCCGTTTCGTCTCTTACGTGATCTTCCCGGCGAGCGAAGAATACGGTATACGTGGTACCACCGTGAGACGTGTTTCGCGCAGCGGGCGGCCATCGAAGGACTTATTTACGGTATCATCGTGTAATTTTTTCCGTCAGCAAGATAATCGATTACGCACACGACGGTGGAGCCCATAACTTTCTCTCGATTTTTACCTCCACCGTCATGGTTAACGTCTCACCCGCATTGTTTATTGACGCGCCGGATAAGGAGGTACACGGGCGAGATGAGACGACATCTTCGGGCAACTCGTGCGCGAGCGTCGCTTTTTTATTATTAACGCAACGTCTTGCGAGATATAAATGAAACTGACGCAGTTGCGCTTTTGACCGGAAATCAATTTCTATTTTTCCCGACGTGAGGCACAAGAGATTTTCCCGTCCCGGCTTAACCCAGAATTTCCGGATTTTAGCTACTTACATCTCTCTAGGCTGCGACTTGATGATATACTATCTCCGGATGAATCGCTCGGTGAAATCAAACTTCGACGGAAGAAATTAATTGATCCATCTTTCACAAAAGATGATGTTCCTCTGTTAGAAATCCGCACTAAGGTAAAAGTATCAATGTGCCCGGATCTTATACCAGACGTTCTTATTATTTCAGTCTTTAAATACGGATAAACATACAATATAAAAGAATATATATACATATATTAAATGCATACATATATTCTATGTTAAAAGTTTAAACGTTTGTATTTAAAGACGATAACAATAAGAATATCCAGAATTAGGTATACTCAGAAAAAAATATTTAAAAATGAGTAAATATTTATTTGGAAAGTACTAGAGTCTAAAATATTTGGAAAGTACTAGAGTAAAAAATATTTAAAAATGAGTAAATATTTATTTGGAAAGTAATAGAGTCTTTATTTTTGTACTAATATATAAAATAAAATATAAAATATGTTAAATATGTATAAAATGTATAAATAATATAAAATATGTTTCAAATAAGAAAATATATTTTTTCTTTTCTTAACAAAACCTTAGTTTTTCTCATCAAAATAATTATTTATTCTATTTTAAATAAAAGAATTTAAATTTAAATAAATATGCTGTAGGTATTCGCCAAATAAATATTTTTAGATATTTTTTTCTCACCATACGTGTCCGGGAACTCCCGAAGTGGAGATTTTAGCCCTGAACTTCCTGTATAGAATCAAAAGAACCAAATAGACGTTAAATGGAATATTGAGACCGAAAGCAAGATCAAACTTGGACTCGGTGGGCACAAACGTGATTTTTATCCCATCATATCTATTGATACGACAAAATATTAACGAAGAGTTCCGAATTGTCGAGAGAGATCAAAGAACGGGATTAAAAAAAGCATGCCGTTGTTATTTGACACATATCTTACTTCCGACAGTAATTACACGATGTAATTACAGTGCATCGCATCACGAATGTGGTTACAGGCTCGAGCTCTCCGCAATCGCAATAACAGTCAATGCTTGGCGTATTTCATATTGCGTTCTCGACGTGCAGCGGCGTACAACTACGGCCGCACCTTGTCTAAATGAATTTGCATAGTCGGTTGAACACTCCGTGCCAAATTTGCAACTCGCTCGCTCGTTCGCTTTGATATTCGTTGGCCGTGTAGCTTTTACGTTCGCGGATTAGACGACCCGAAAATTATTAACGCTATGTATTCCTCCAGGAGAAAGGAGAATCGAACACTTAAGTGAAACAATCCCGCGGGATTGTCACTTTTAGTCGCGCCAACGGTCTCGGTCGGAGCCACCCGGAGGGCTCGATCGCGATCGCGTCGACGATATCCGTATAGACTTTCTCGCTGTCACAATGTGAGATAATATATTTGAATTTTGCAATTCTTTTCATTATACTGAAGAAACAAACATACTGCATTGAATTAATTATTGAGTTCACATCACGCAAAAATGTAAATTTTTCATTGCATTGATGCAACAACGTTAAAAATATTTCGTATTTACGTTGAAATCGTGTACAAATTTTACATAGCCTCAACATATCATCGTCTTGTTATTTTGACTATTCTATGTTGAGTGTTCATAAATTCACCATTTCCAGATGTTAAAATAACACAATAGTGTCTAAATGTTGTACTTTTGTGTTAGCTTTTGACATATTATTTTTGTATTATATATTTTATACATATTTATTTATATATTTGCCTTGTTTGTCAATACTAAAAGTTAGATAATTTAGAAATCTGTTCAATTTAACACAAAACTTTTTATAGTGTACTATAAGCCACACTAAAAGTTACTCCTCATATTACATTTTGCATAAAGTTGCTGTTTACGTACACCTGTTTATCCGAATGTCGATTACGCGCGCACGCGGAATATACAGTATAAACATTCGGGCTCTGTATAAAATGGCTGCGCGCTCTCGCGCGCCGTAATTAGCCGTCGCGTTTATTAAGATGATTGTGCGAGATGAAGTTTCTAATTTTAGTTTATCAACATTAAATTGTTATTGCGTAGTCGCACGCGCGCTAACTGTCTTCGTAGTTTTATTGACGTGGGCAGATAGTAAAGTCCTGGCCCCGTACTCCTAACTCTCGCACCTAAACGCGAAACTCACGCCCGGGTATTAGAGCGTGTACGGGGCAACACCGGGATATCCGCGAACTTCGTCTAAATTAATTTTCATAGACGGCTGAACATCTCAATTTGTGCCGAATCTGCAAGTTGCCTCCCTTGATGTTGCTAGTTCGAATAGATCGGCGCGCGCGCGCGCCCAGGCGGGGCGCGCGGGCCCTTCAAGTTCGGCCCTTTAATAACTCACCGGCAATATTACGGCTCGTCGAGCTTCGCGACACGTCGCAGATAAATTGCATCGTTTAGCGGACACGCACCCGCACATAAACCCTTTAATCCCCGGTAAGCAATCAGGTACGGTCGGTGCAGCGCAACGCTCGACGATATTACAACGGTTGATCTTGCCGGCCATCGAAATTCCGCAGAGGCCAGCTAATCCGGGCTTCAAAGCGACGTTATGTTTGATAGCGAGCTTTAATGGCTGCGCGATAAGAGATATGCGTGACCGAGTGTCGTCGCTAACGAACGAAGTTTCCTCCCTTGCCCTCCTCTTTCTTCTTTGTTTTTATTTTTTCACGACGGCTCTTATTTCTTATCCCGACACACATACACACATGCACACATAAAACACGCGCACACTCGTGTACGTACGCAGTTCGCGAAGGGACGATTGAAGATTTTATTGTACTGATAAAAATCCGCTCTCTTGATGAGAGTAACGAATTGCGAGATTATGATCGCAATAAATTCGTGCAAAAGGCGGGACACCATACACTTGTCGAAGAGATACGATGCCGTTAAGTTTGCGTACGATGTCTTGGAAGAATGAATTTGGACAGAGTGAATGCCGCGGTGATCACCCATGACCGGTACTGTAACATTAGCGCGTCTTATTAAGTTGCGTATTAAATATAATTAATTGAGTGTACAAAATGGATTGCACAACCAATAATTCTAGATTAATGGTAGTATAGAATTTGGAGAAAATAGTAAAATTACTGTAGAATCTTATAACCGAGGCATAGATCGACATTCTGCAGTAAGTGGCCTTTCATTTTATATGTGCTACTTATGTTTTAGAAATGTTTTATTGAAAAATTTGCTGTTTCCAGTGAAATTTACTATGTTCCTTAGCACTATAGTTCCTTATAAGAATAGACTAACAATCTATTCCTGCAGTCTATTAGAAACGTTAGAAACGTAATAAGAATTTCTATGGAAAGAAACTATAATATATTGTGTAAAGTTAGTATGTTATTGCCATTATGAGAGAGAGAGAGAAATGACTTTAATATTCTTCATTATTTTTTCATTTTTGTAACACTTTTTCAATTCTTTTTTGCAAAAGGAAAATTCTAATTACAAATTATATTTTGTTTTATTAAATTGTTACTTGTTAAAGTGTAGATTAAAATTATTAATATTTGCAATCTATCGTCAAGAAACCAATCAAAAAACATAAAAAGTAAACATACTTCGAATTATATTGAGAAAAAAAACTATAATATTCTCTCCGTATAGTTAGTCCGTTATTGCCAACGTGAAGTCCATCTCTTTACTCTCTTTTAATTATTTTTGTTACTTGTAACCTGCCTTAACGTCTTTAATCATTTTTTTTACAGAAGATAAATAAAATGATACCAGTTTTACAAATATTTTTTTTAATGAAATTTTTATTTAAAGTACACATGGCTAACATTAGCAATCTGAGAGCTGAAAAGCCAATCAAAAAAGATAAAAGATATACTTGGAATTGTATTCATCCCGCCGTATCTTTAGTAATTCAATTACCAACTCGGCTTCTGTACATTCGGTGGAAATTAGCAGTCGACGTTGTTAAGTTTGATCTTTGTTGAAAGCCTCGGGGCTTTAAAGATCGTAGTTCCGCTAAAGCGCTGGAATCTCATTACAATCGACGTTAGTCATACTGCGAACGACCTCACGACGAGTATATCGTTACGATAATGGATCATAAAAATTTTATCGTTACCGCGAGGCCGAGAGTGGAGGATGAATAGACTCACGAAGGAATTCCATATTAATTCGGCCCGATTTCTCTTTGAAAACGCATCCCCTTTCGCGAGCTCGTCCGCGCTCGCGTTCGCCACACTCGCTCGCAAAGCCAATATCAGTACTTATTAATAAACGTCGACTTCTTGCCTATTCGCAGCGACTCTTTTGTGCTCGAAAATGAGTTTCGGAACGAACGAATGTCACTTCGTTTCGCCAACCCGCGCCGCCTCTCCCACCAACCATCGCTTTGCGCTCGGCGCGTTTCGGGATTCTGCCTGGTGAATAATTTAAATGAAGGCGCGGGACAATCACGTCTCTCTCTCTTTCTCTCTCCCCTCTCCCTTTCCTTCTCTCTCTCTCTCTCTCTCTCTCTTTCTCTCTTCCTCATCGCTCTGTCTCCGCGGCACGAAAATCCACGAGATCCTGTAGAACGTGCGCCACGTCGAGCCGTCGGAATCCCGATAGATCCGGCCGTGTGCGCGTTGCAGGGCTCTTTGACAAGATTAACCCTGTTTTCCGGCCAGGCTCAATCGTATCGGGGGGTAGCAGATGGTACGCGACGTTCCTTTATCGCCATTCTTTTCTAAATTTAAAGATGTTATCCGCGTGCCGTTCGCTCACTCGCTCCAGAGAGATACGATACAGGCCGCCCTTGGCGGACGGAAAGCCATTTTATCGCGTTTCCAGACAAAAGTTACACACAGTCGTCAGTCGGAGTGGTGTGCTGCCGACTAACTTCTGGCCTCGCTCTTACGGGCGCCACGATGAATTCGCATCTCTGTTCAAACGAGAGTGTTAAAAGTACTTTATAATACCCGCTTGGCTTAGCGTAACGCTAATCTCTCGGCGAATAGAATAATGAAAAAGATCGCGGAAAAATTAACCGTTTTCCTTGCTCGTGGTTTATTGTCCGCGGGATACCCAGATAGACTTTCATGATTAGTACGACATGAAAGACAATCGATAGTAGTAACTCTACAATTTCTTTAAGGGTGTATATTGCCGTTCATTAATTGAATACTGAATTTAGGCTAATATAAACGAGCGTGCGCCATTTCCAGGCTTCTGACTCGTTTTTGGGTCAAAATCGTCAAAATCGTGAGACTGAAAGTGTTTTCATCTGTCGTGATCACTGCCAATGACAATTTATAGTCATAGTAACTGTATAAAAATGGTCGGTTTTATAATTTGCATATTATTCGCACATGTATTTGACATATTGCGACCAACCATTTCGCGTGACTTATTTACATTGCTTATATATAGAATTATTATTATAGAAGTGATCAGTTTTGCAAATTATTGCATATTATTTACAGAAGTGATCAGTTGAAGACAGGCTTTGTCTCAGATTCTGGCTCCTAAAAAGATACGTGTCGGAAGTCTAGCGCTCTCATCCACACTTTTCTATATTATTCTAAAAAGGATTCAACTAATAAACCGTACCGTATTGTCCATATAATCACTGCAAAAAGTCACTAGAAATATGTTAATATTGATATTTTTTGTATAAAAACGTATAGTATACGATACAGTTGTATAACAAAATATTTTTTTATTACTTTAATATTACGTTTTTATAGTTTATTTATTTCATTTTATATTAC
This sequence comes from Odontomachus brunneus, assembly GCF_010583005.1. Classification (NCBI taxonomy): domain Eukaryota; kingdom Metazoa; phylum Arthropoda; class Insecta; order Hymenoptera; family Formicidae; genus Odontomachus; species Odontomachus brunneus. The sequence continues at coordinate 934,871 of NW_022639537.1, forward strand.
TTCTGACTTTTTTTTAAACTTTTATCGCTAGATTAAAAGGAAACTTTGTATTTTGAATATTTAAAAAGTGCATGTATACAAAAACTGAGATTTTTATCATTTTTTATTAATTTTTTCTTTAGAAATTAAAGCTAAAGATAACAATATCATATATTTTCATAATACCATAAGTTAAAGTGACAGGATATCGTCAAATTACATAATGACGTCTCTAACGCCAATAATATATCATTTATACATCATTTGACATCGTCATGCGTGCGGGGGCTTACATTTCAAAGTGAAATAACTTTTGATCCAGATTTTGAATGAATATCAAATTGTTTGTGTCACTTTGAATACAATACAGATTAATCAAAATATCAAAACGTTATATGTTTGAAATATCGTCAATACATATTTAACTACATTTATAAGTAAAAAGTATTGATTATTAAATTTATATCACCTGATAGTACAAATTTTTTGTTACACTGCTGCTGCAACGAAAAGTTATACTTGGATGTTTTTATTACATTTAACATGACATTTTTTTTAGCAAAGTTTCATCATTCTCTTCACATTTCTCTCGTATTTCCATTCCGCCGTTCTATATGATAAATATGAATGAACCATGTGAATTGCTTATAAAAGACGTAACCTTTACAATTGACTGACAAAGTTGCCGGCCAATTTAGATACATCTGTGTATCTGAGTACTTTACGTAATTTCCGACGGAAGGGACTTAATATGCGGCGATTTTGACGTCTTTGAGAAGACTCGTTAGGCTGAAAACAGCGAAAACCGGCGCTCCTCGCTCGTTTCCCGTGCGAGAACCGTTTGATCATCGTGCGGAATGCCTCCGTCCTGCGCGCATCGCATCATCGTTCAGACGTGTATTCAATGGCGTCGCGGAAATTCGCAGGGTTAGTGCCGAGACTTGCGGAAACTTGCGCACGACGTCTGAAACGGTCCCGTGATTCTCGTTATTTGACCTATGTCTGAGACGGCGTGTCTACGGTTTCTATTATAACGTCACGTTATACGGTCGATGTGGCAGGAACTTGGGGCAACCATGCGCCCTCGCGCGTCCTTACCTTAATTACACGAGTTCGTAGGTGTGTGCGAGCGTGTGTGTGTGTGTATATATATATATATATATATATATATATATATATATATGTGTGCATCGCGCGGATTCGCTGGGTTTTAGGGAAAGTCGAGTTTCGTAGGTGTCAAGGAAGCCCCCTACCTCTCAAACCCATCGCTTCGCGCGCCGCAAAGGCAGGATATATAAATCAAATTACCTTTGATCGTCGATATAACCTGGCGCTTAACGATGCCGCGTCTAATTTATCGCGCTAAATGGCCGCGAGTGGCAATAAAGTAGGAGAAAGAGCAACGCGCGAATGAGGGCGCGCACGATTGCGACGGCAAAGGTGACCGTGCGATATGTAGTTTGGTATGCACGTGCGAACTGGATAACAGAAGGGTAAATTTGAGCCGGCCACGCGCGCGTCATTGCTCGTTGTAGCTCTCTCTCTCTTTCTCTCTCTCCCTCTCTCTCCCCATCTCTATCTCTCTTTCGCTCGTTCGCTCTCTCTCTCTCTCTCTCTCTCTCTCTCTCTCTCTCTCTCTCTCTCTCGCTTGCTCGCTCGCTCGCTCTCACGGCTCGTCCGGGTGTTGCAGTTTTACTTTACCGGTTCGTGAATTGGCTTTAACTTTCGGTCGGTACAGCTGCCCGGTGGTAACGCGTGAATATTCATTCGTGGAAGTATTTGATTGCGCGAGAGAAATAGCGTATGACGCAGGCCTTTCTCGTCGCGCGCGACCGCATTTACGGACAGCAGCGTGTTCGTCCCGAACCGACGACCAAGTGTCTCAGGTGTCGAACGACGAGAGCGACGTTACTTCTCGTCGACAACTTTGCCGGATCGCGCAAGTTTATTTTTCCCATTTCGAGTCGCAATTAAAGGGTCTCTCTCTCTCCCTTCACCTTCTCTTTCTCACGTTTCCTCGCTCTCTCGTTTCCCCACTTTCCTATTCTCTCCCATCTCCCTCCCTCTCCCTCTCTCTCTCGCTCTCTCCTCTCTCTTTGAAGCCCTCGAGAATTCCGAATTCTAATTTTAAAATGAGAAACAATTTCCTCTTATCCGACATCCCGTCGCGCCGCACTGAACTGCACCACGCTGCCACGCTGCAATCCGTCTTGGCGGAACGGCGGGTCGCAATAAGAAACAAGTAGACCAATTTAATTCAACGCTCCTCGAGACGCAGCGCGACGCGACGCGACGCGAATAGCCGTGATTGCCAGAATTAGTCTACTCGGCATTAATCAGTCGTTAAACGTCGCCCCCGGCGCTAACGTTCGCCTACGCTGGCGATTCGAAAGAGAAAAAGGACGGGCGAAGAGTATGAGGGAGCGAGAGGGAGGGGGATAGGTAGGAAAAAGGTAAATAAGCGCGACGATTAATTAATTTTTCCGTCAAACCGCCGCGATCACGGCGTCCGTCTCTGGCGCGGATCGTCATTTCGCTCTTCGGTTAATATTTTACTTTCGCGGCGCGCGCGCGCTCTCTCGAGGGATTAAAGCGACCAAGTGTTGCCTGATTAAATGTTTACAGTTGGTGTTAATGACCGCACCTGTTACCCCCTCCCTCTTCTCTCCCGATCGCTCGTTTTATCAGAAACTTTATTGTCCCACGCGCCCATTGCCTGCCACCTGTATCCGCGGTTAAATACCGATAGCATCGTCAGATTACCGAGACGCAAAGCAGCAATTTTCGCAATACGCGCGCGACCTTTCGACACCACATTGCCCTGCCGTCGCGCTGCGCCACGCCGCGCCGCACAGTTCCGACAGGCGTTTAGGCGCGTGATGGTCGCGCGCAATACGTTATCCCGGACACGGGGGAGAAAAACGCCATCGCCATCTGCCACCGAACGATTATTATTTCGCAAATAAATTAGCGGCCGCGCAGTAGTAAATTGTGCGAACGCGACGCGACGCGGTGGTCGGTCAGAGATAAATTATGCTGCCGATACGAGCGTCGTAAGCGATAAACATTAACCACCGCGCCGTTACGACGGCTATGCACTCATAAATTATCTTAATTAATTACGCCCGGTACGGCGGATCCGACGGCGCGTTATTCCGTAAGGCGGCTCGGTCAACCCGATCTGGGCGGTTCAATTTTACGTTCGTCTCTTTCTTTCTCTTCTCTTTTGAAAGAACGATCATCTCTTCTTCCGTTTAGGATTTTTGCATATCTCATGTATTTTGTATTCTCACATACGTACTTCATTTTACTTTACTATAACATTTAAATGTTGCGACGCCAGATCGCACTCAATCATACTACCTTTCAATTATGTTGTTTCTAATATGCAATTTTAAATAATTTCTTTTATTGTTTCTTTATTTTCTTATTTTATAATACGGCAATCCTCTCATTTGTGTGCTATACAAACTTATATTATTCTTTGTTTCTCTTTTTTCTTCTTTTTTAATATTACTGTATTATACTTCAGCAACCAAGAATGTTATAGCGTACCAATGCTAATTTCTTGATTTTATTGTGTCTTCATTTTCTTATTTTGTAATATGGCCTCTCATTTGTGTGCTATACAAGCCTATATTATTCTTTGTTTCTTTTTTTTTAATATTACTGTACATTAAATATACTTAATCGGTGCATACTCCGGCAACCAAGAATGTTATAGCGTACTAATGCTTCAAGAGGCCTTCATTTCAGGACCAAATATTCTACTCTTTTTCCTTCTCTCTCTCTCTCTCTCTCTCTCTCTCTCTCGCTCTCTCTATCAGTATCTATTTGTCTCCTCTTTTTTCGTTCTCTTTGTCGCAATACCGTCCGAGGAATTCTTCGAAAAATCCGGCCTTTGGAAACTCATGTTGCCGTAGACTTGATGTTTAGGACAAAGAGGGACATCGAAATGTCCCCAGTAAAACAGATTCCGCACATTTTATCGGCCGATCCCGAGGACATTCCGAGAGCGAGTAACTTCATTTCTCGGACTGCCTTCAATATCTTTCGATATCGAGCCGCGTGGTGTACGAGCAGGTATAAAACATCAGGGAAGTTTCGGTGGCCACGCGGCAGAGGGGTACCGGGAGATATTTATTTATTTATTCATTTCGAAAGTGGAAACGTGCGCGCATATTCGGCGATGTGTGTGCCAATGTGGCGCGGATGATTTATTCTTTTCGAGTTTGCATGAGCGACGAGAGACGGCGACGTGTCGGATTACCGCAATTTTCGAACTCGGGGGTTAAATATTGATCAAAGCTAACTATTATACGTGGTTTTAGCCCCCGCCGCTATTCATAAATATTGTTACAACCGCCGCGCTCTCGCGCACACGAATTGCCACCATTAACGATTCAACGTCGGATTCTATTTATATACGGCGCTATATCGGCGCCATTACCGTCACGGGGCTTTAATCACGCGCTCACCCTTGATTGCGGTTTATCGGGATTTCCGATAGCGCCGCCGAGCGCAACGCGCGTAATTGCATGGATTTCTTCGTCGCAATCCGCGCGTATTTATTCTTCTCGAGCGCGACCGGTCGGGACAGCCACCTGGCACCGAGACTCAACCCCAGAAAATCAGGCATAATGTGCCCGGGAATATTTAATCTTTAGCTAGAAATTGAAGTCGGCTTTAATCTCGGCGAAACGTAATCTTCGACATTGCGAGCACAGGATGATATATCCCGCGCTGATTGTCGCATTTCTCTCATCGCAGACAGATAAAGAGATGACTTTTATATCTCTTCAAACGTATTTCTCTCGAAGAGCACATTTCTTTCAGAAATGATTTTTTAACCCTCACACGCTAATAACATATACGTCTTGGTCACACCTTAATCTGGCACACTGAGGTCCTTTTTGTTCTCGCTTATTTACATATTCCGTAGAAAGATTCATAAAAAATAATAAATATACCTTTAAATCTGTGGAATAGAAACATGTTTAGAAACGATCGTAAATAGATACGCATGAGTTTACATAAAAATTTGTAACTTTTTTGAACAAATTAATTTAAGAAATTAACACTCCAGAGTATCCTTGTCAACACTTGAACATTAAAAAAAAAAATGTTATATATTTCAATTTATATAATCAAATATATAATATATAATATATAATATTATTCAATTATATAATCAAAAAATATAACTATTTGGGTATATAAATATACATCATTTTTTTCAATCAAAAGGAGAATAAAATTATTAATTTATACTTTGACACCTCAATCTAGCTCATTAGGTTCAAAAACGATCTCAGTGACTTTGCTTTTTTGTTACAATTCCTGACAGGTGATTGAATTGGCTCAACAGTGTTTAAACCTCATATTCCCATCAACTATAACATTTTTAGCGCATGAATCGGGCTCACTGCGTCAACAAGCAAGGAACACGTACAATCGTAGGGCACATCGTAAGCGTGGAACAATGGCGACAAACTGAGTGTACTTCTATTTTATAATTTTACATATAATTGTTGTACGTGCCGCATAACCCCCGTATAACAGCGGCGAGAAACTTTCAAGTTTTATGCCGCGCACAATTTCTCTCTCTCGTAATACTCGCGGGCAGTAAATGCAGCTCTCGTTGGTGTATCTAAGAAAAGAGGCTTGCAACTCCCAGAGGGTTAATTGCGTATCTTTCCGGGAGAGCACTGTAAAAAGGACCATTTTTTCGTCTTTATTGTTTATTCGATAAAATATCTCGTGAGAGATATTAAAAGAGTAGAAAAAGTCTCGGTATACAAACCGAGTTGCGCTTGATGCTGCGTAGGAATTTTAATTAAGTTAATTATAATATATCGAAGAAGTACTCTTTAACAGTTCAAGTCTATATGTGTGTACGTGGGTCGCTCAAAAAGTACGTGAATACAATCTGATACAGAGATAGCGCGAATTTGGTCAAATCTTTATTACCGTGAGTACGGTCCATTAGACAAATAGTTTGAAGCGCCGTACAGATGTACCAATTATGATTTTTCTTTTCAGCGTCGCATTTTCTTCGAAGCATTTGCAGCGTCTAATGAATCGCACCCTGCATTTCAGAGCCTCCTTTATTAGGTTAAGTCTAGTAGACTAATCAACTGTCATACTTAACCTTAATAAAGGATAGCTTTGAACTACGATGATTTAGTCAAATTCGCGCTATCTCTACATTAGGCCACGTGCTTTTTGAACGAAACACCCACGTGGGCACTCGTACACTTGTCCGAGAGACTCTCCGACTTCTGAAGACTTCGGCCGCAATTTCGCGGACGTGTTATCAATCTCGGTCGGAGTGCGCCGACGTCGACAAATTAAATTAAAGGGTCACAAGCGCCGGCGCTATTTATCATCTGACGATAACAGAATTATTATTATCGAATTAAACCGACATAGAACGCCGCGCCATGACTCCAAGACTGCGAGGGCCCTTCCTCGGTGGTCCCCCGCCCCGGCAAAATTGTAAACAAACACGACGGCTATCGCGATTTATTCAGGCTAACAAGCCGCAGGAGGAAAATTCGGCGACACCGAGAAGCCCTCGTTAACAATGCTTTATCGGCGTTTCGCTCGCTATTAATGACCGGTATCTTATCTACCGGCAGACATGCAAATCGCGCCGCCTTTTCCTCCACCTCCCCCCCTTCCCTGCAGCTTCTCGTCGACGGCAGTCGCGGGTAACAATAAAGCCGGGTACACACCTGGCTGGGGGAAAAACGAAAAAGCGAACGAAAAACGAGAAGAAAAAACAAGCGCGACCAGCGCGCGACGACGGAAATCAATTTCCCACCGCGCCGGTTCGTCGCGGAAACTGCGCCCGGGACTGCGAGCGGGCGCGTGAAGCTTTATTAAAAAGTTAATTGCGGCGGACGATAGGTATGTCACGGTGTATTCCACGTCGCTGGACACTCCGTAGAAGCGCAGTCGATAAAACGTACACGAGTGTATCGGTTTTATGATGCTCTTGTTTGGAGAGCGCAACTCGGCGAACTCGAGACGAACCCGTCGAAAGGAAGCGCAGGAGGGGGAGGGGAGAGAGATGGATGGGGAGACTGCTTGCGGAATTTCCGCGGAAGTAGTGTTTACTCTGACTTCGAAAGGTCTTCCGGCCAAGCTGCTACACGAACGTCATGTTTATCTTTATTCCTCGTTTAAACAAACAGATCTTTAATATACTTCCTTCCGTCTGCGACAAGACAATGAAGCGAACGAATCTCCACCGGGGTCTTCGTCGGAGACCCGATCTCCCGAAGAGACACGCGTCGATGTTTCGTAATGTGACAAATTGCTGCATAACTTTGTGATCTCCAAATTCGCCCCGGCGATCGCGCTCAGATAGACGTTCAGATTAATTTGACTGTAAATTTACCAGTCGATTTGTAAAGGTTAGGCTTTCTTGGGGCAATTGATGAAAGCAGCTTTACAATTTTTGTGGTTATATTTATGAAGCAAACATTTTATTGAACTGATCATTAAATTTACGTTATACATTGATGTAAATTTCCTATTACATTGATTCAGCAACAAATTTTTTAAAAGTTATATTCATATTTTCATATTGTTTTGAGCAAACTCTGAGATAATTCTGATCGTATTTTTACTTCGACATTCTTTATGATAAATATGAGTGCCATATGAACCACTTAAGGAATGCAATTTTCACAAGTCGAAGTTGCTACTAAATTTACGTACATCTGCCTATCTGGGTTACATTCTTTATGAGTGGTGCATTATATTTATCACATAGTATGACTAAATAGAAATACAAAAAGAATGATAAAAATTAGCTGAAAACAATCTGTACAAAATGTAATATGAAAATCGGAATGTGAGTAAGTTTTAGTAAATTCCCAGATAGATTGTTATGAATAACATGACAATGAGTGGTGAAGAAATTTTACATATTTTAGTTAAATTTAGAAGACAAATATATTGTGTGTATTGAATTATATAATCATTAAATTTATATTTCATACAATACTACACATTTTTTTGTTACATTAATGCAATTACAAAAGAATTCACTAAAAAATTGTAAAAATTGCGGTATTAAATTTTAAATGATATTGTTTTAAGCAAATTTATTCTTTCGTATTTCTGTTTCGTCATTTTACAGGATGGTACATAACCGACTCTAACCGCGAAATACAGTTTAACAGTTTCATTTGGTAATAATGTACTGCGTAATTGTATGTACTACATATGTACTGCTATAATTGAATACGGTACGACTAACACGCAGGCAGGCGCATACTAAACTGAACTTACTGAACTAAAGCGAAAAAGTTCACTGAACTCTTGAACTTTTGCGTTTGGGGCTGGTTTTATGTGCACCACTCTGTATGTGATAGAAGCAAGCAAATCGATTAGTAAAGTTACTACCAAATTTACGTAAATTTATCTACCTAGCTTTATAGCTGCGTCAACATAACGCAAAATTTGCAGTATTGTACGATGTCAATTTAATGATTGATTCATACATTCGGCTCATAAATATATTTAAAATATCACAAATATAATTTGAAAAATTATTTCTATTATCGATCGTCTCACGTCATGATAATCATGAAATTATCTAATTTAGCGTTCTCTTCCTTCCTTCTCGATTCTTTCACGAGTAAAAAAGAAATAAAGTCGGATGGGTTTCCCGTATTTCTAATATCGGCAAAATAATTTTTCTAGTTGCCGCGCTACCTCGTGATGTGCATGTTCAACACATGAAAGTACATCAAAAGCAATCGATTTGAAATCAAGGTACTATCCGAGAGCGAAGTTCCGGAAACGTTTCACTCCCCGGTGATGACTCGTTGTTATCGGTTTCCCCACTTCGGATATGTATCTTTTTTGCCCTCGAATTTCGTCCTCTTCTTTATGCTCTGCGTCGGTTCCTCATGCACAGTGTGAAGGCCGCGTAACGTCGTGCGTGATGTCGGCTCGCGTGACCACGCGAGAAAGACAGCCACGAGGGTATTTTCAGGATTCGGCGTGCAACCCTTTCGTGCCGAGGTGTTCGCCGCTAAGTTACGCGACCGGCGCGATATTAATTAGTCGTCTAGCGCGACGAACGACCGACGCGGGTGAATCTCTCTCTCGCGCGCGCGCGCTCGAAATTCAATCGCTTGCGCCCCTGCACAGCCGGGGTGGAATAATAATTATCGCGGCAGTTAACCCCGTTTCCAGCGGCCGTCGATCACAGTAGACGCTCGTCGTCAGACCGGCTCGCAGCAATTCCGCTCGGCCCTGTAATTAATTCCATGCCGCGCCGCGTCGCGTATCGCGCGACGCGACGAAAATTAGAGGCGGATTTATTCTATCCGACCCCCCGCGCCTCGAGAAAGCGGGACAGAGAGAGAGAGAGAGAGAGAGAGAGAGAGAGAGAGAGAGAGAGAGAGAGAGAGAGAGAGA